>NC_061143.1:11676601-11976726 GCF_905220365.1 Vanessa cardui
AATTTCCCAATGCTGTGCTAAGGTCTCATCTCCCTTTGAGGAGTTTTAGAACATGTTGCACTACGCTGTTCCAATGCTGGTTGGTGGAATACACATGTGGTAGAATTTTCAGATTGTTTATTTAGTCTTTCTTTATGGGAAGTATTCGTTTATTTCATAAAAATCCACACTAATGCTTTTTTTCTTTATCGGTTATTAATTTTAATATTTAAAATAATTATCTTTGGGCGGTTATTTTCCAAACCGACGGTCGTTTTAAATTTGACAGAAAGTATTGGTATTTCTTCTACATTAAATATTGGTTTTCAATTTGATTTGAATTGATTTCATAAATGGATGTACTAAGTTCAGATTATTAAACAAAAAGTTGAACTTGAAAATTACTTTGTAACAAAACATTTAAAGGATTATCCGTTATTCGATAAATTTATAATTATTTTTGGTAAAGAGGAAAGATTTAAAATATATGTTCAAAGATTCGTCATGTCATAAATTTTAAGTATATGGATAATCGTTAATGCATCTGTTCAATAGTATCTTATAAGTTCAATTTAGGATGACATATTTGTTCGTATGCTAAAATACAATATATGGTGCTGTAGTTGAGTTATTATCAATTTTATTATTATGGTACAATAAAACAATATATAACAAAATATGTCTCATGATGTATAAGATATAATCATATTGTATAGATTTATTTTGAAACTTAAAATCTCGACTCAAACTACCTACTAATAATAATAGTAATAATTTACTAATATACCACTATCATTAAGTAATAAACCGAGATAGCCCAGTGGTGAGAACACGTGCATCTTAACCGATGATTGCGGGTTCAAGCCCAGGCAAGCACCACTGTCATATATGTGCTTATTTTGTGCTTATAATTCATCTCGTGCTCGGCGGTGAAGAGAAACATCGTGAGGAAACCTGCATGTGTCTTATTTCATTGAAAATTCTGGCACATGTGCATACAACCAACCCGCATTGGAACAGCTTGGAGGAATATGTTCCAAGCCCTCTCCTTAATGGCAGAGGAGGCCATTAGCCCAACAGTGGGAAATTTACTGGCTGTTTACTTACTTACTATTAAGTAATAAACAAATCTACTAGTAAGAGATTAATCAAACTAAGCTGGTTGACACCATCTACCAGACATAGGGAGCCAGATTGACAAAAAATAATAAAAGAAAAATTTACAAACGGAACATATAATATATTCATGAATTAAATGGAATAATATTCACCTCGATGTGGTCACAGGCCTTACGCAAACCTGTAGTAAATAAATTCCGCCGCTGGCCGGCCATAAAACCCCATTGTTAGGCACGTGCCGAGTCTCGTTGTTTATATTTATGTGACCTTACTTAAGGGTTGACTTGTGACGATTTTATGCGATAAAATTCAATTAAAAAATAACAATAATAATCCAAAATATATTTTTTTTAAAAATGGTAAATTAAATTTTACCGATATGAAGAAAATGGTGCTATATGTTATAAGAAACGAAGATTATACTGTTTATAATGTTAATCATAGGTTTGCAAAAGTTGTTATTACTTAGCTTTAATATTTGTTTATTATCATTACATAATATAAAAATGAGACGCTTACCACTGTCTGTGGGGACAGATGCTTTAATAATCTAAGCTTATATGGGAATATAAGCTTAGATTTTTAAAATTATACAACTGATTTTGATGCGGTTTTTTTTATTCAAGAGGAAAGTTTATATGTATAATACATGCACAATGTAGTAAAGAAACACACTTAATTTTAGAGGATTCTAATGTGATGTCGTAAATACACATATTTTTTAGTCTTACATTGCAAACTCTGACTGAAATCTACGAGATAGATCAAAACAATTGTACTACAATATGGTACACTTCAAAAAGGTCTTTGAAAATTTCTGTAATGATATGACATATATCATTACAGAAAGAGAGAGCTACCTGTCTAATATCAAACAGCTATGAACTTTGTGTATAATTACATATGTATTAAATTAAGTATCAGTATTTTTCTCAGCGGATCGGAGTTGTGATTCAACGGGAAATTGAGGCCTTAATGTTAATAATTCTTAAGAAAATTGTAAGTAGACAAAAATGCGATAGTGTTTCTTTTAAGGCTTTAATTTTCTTAAGATAAAACTAATAACAAAGTCATTACAATTTTCGGATTTGTCAATATCTTTAAGATTGATCGACAAGTCGATGATTGTGTTTATTTCTTTGACTTACACTTCACCATCACTTTTCGTCTCAGGTTTTGATTTGACAAACCTCGAACCTTCAGTAAATAAATACTTGTAAACCTCCTTATTCTTAGTCTTTCCTGTGATTATTATATCTAGAAGCGTTTTCACCTCTTCCCTTACAAACGTTTTCCAATTATACCTAAGTGTATTCACAAAGTGACGTACGAAATTTCCCATCGACCTAGCTATATTTTCTTCTCCGACTTTCGCCCAATTACGAAAGAATATAATTGTATTATCGAAAAATATACTAAACATGTCATTTTCGTCATTGTCAAAGGCTTTGTCGACTATGTCTATTAATATAATAATAGCCTTTAATATAGTTTTATCATTCTTATTATTGGGTGATATTAATTTATGTTTACCGAGCAATAACTTTTGTAATGATATCAATATCGTGCGTGTATTCTTTATGTCACGGTAAAATATCTCCTCCAAGTTATCATTGATTTTTGAAACTAATTTATCACCTAAAAATGTTTTGAAAAAGTTGGCTTGTTCTTTCATTAAAACGATAAAATTTGTCATGAAATAATTAAATCTGTTCCTCGGTAACTTTAGTATTTCATTTATAACAACTGCTATGTAATCTGAATAAGCGGGATACATCCTGCATATTTTATAATAGAGACATATATACTCCATGTATTCTTTCTTACCGTCGAGATAATTGTCGTAAAGTTCTTCTTTTACATTGATTATTGTATTATTTTCTTTCTTTTTATCAAGTGGAGTAATCTTTGTCTGGTTAATGATTTTGCGTAAAATATTTTTATTTATATCATACACTATTTCATTTGCTGTCACCACTAAGTTCAGAATGATAAATTCCTTGTCGATATTGTTTTCATATGCATCCTCGGGTATTTTTTTCATTAATCC
This sequence comes from Vanessa cardui, assembly GCF_905220365.1. Lineage (NCBI taxonomy): Eukaryota > Metazoa > Arthropoda > Insecta > Lepidoptera > Nymphalidae > Vanessa > Vanessa cardui. The sequence goes on from NC_061143.1 coordinate 11,679,750, forward strand.
ATTAAACAATGAAGCGTAGTGTTGTATTGAAGTATCTGCTAGTCTCTTTATGTTATGCGTAGGCTGCATGATTCTTTTCATACATTTAACGGAAGCTGATATTTTCAATGCACCGATTGTACGTAAATGTTTTAGAACACTGTATATTTCTTCTTTATTTACTATCGCTATCAGATTTATTCCTGATTTATTCGGTTCACGTACATGGAATGAATTTGCAGATTTTAGTATAACATTTTTTGTGAAATTATTTTTGTTATATGTTATGTTTATATATTGTTTCGTCAAATTATTATTTAATGGAACTTTCTCCTTCACCTTTACATCATATTTAGATACAGTTGCACCTGTAAAAATATAATTAATTTGATTTTCACTATAAGTATGAAAGAGGGTCCTTCTTGATTTGTTAAAGACCGTAGGAAATTATATTTCAATTTTGACCACTGGTTGTAGTGAGTTGTTGCGTGTTCAAACCCAGGCAAGCACCGCTGTTTCATGTGCTTAATTTGGCTTTATAATTCATCTCGTGCTCAGCGGTGAAGGAAAACATCGTGAGGAAACCTGCATGTGACAAATTTCATAGAAATTCTGCCCCAAGTGTATTCCACCAACCCGCATTGGAACAGCGTGGTGGAATATGTTCCAAACCTTCTCCTCAAAGGGAGAGGAGGCCTTTAGCCCAGCAGTGGGAATTTACAGGCTGTTGTTGTTGTTGTTGTTGTCAGTGAACACACCAAACGACTGTTATGTTTTACGTCTCGTTGAAAAAGAAGTATCCGTGAATTCCCTGTATGAACCCTCGTTGTCAGCGTGAGTTAGTGACGTAATACCGACTAAGAAACGTACAGTACCGACTCCGTGGACATTTGGGATCGTTCGATTGGCCCTGGGGCGATCACCAAATAGCTACTGATCTAAAGGACATGGCTTTGTGAATTTTTGTTTTTTGACACAAAAAATCACAAAGCCATGTCGCTTTGTGAATTTTTGTATTACTATCACGAAATAACATAAAAATATATGTTATAGATGTATCATTGTTAATTATATATTTTTAAATAACCTTACCACAGCTTACAAAAAGAACAAAATAAATGCACCATAAAAGCATATCGTTAGTAGTTTTTACTTTTCATCAGTGTTCAAACAGTTTAATAGCAATTTAATTAAATTTTAATGCTTATTCTTATTACACTACATGGATTTAACACTTATTTTATATCATTAATAAAGAGGATAATATACCAGTAAATATAAAACCAATTTCATTTATGGGTTCCGATAGCATATATTTTATCATAACACGTTTAGTACATTTGCTACGTCTTTCATAAAAGCCTTACATTGTATCTCTTACAAAATATATTATACTATACTAGCGGCAAGATACGATGACCGTTTTGACACATTAAAAAAGTGATGTGAAATGTAAATTTATTATCGATGTAATATAATCAAACCTTTGTTTTTTTGCAAGTAATTTAATTCAAGTTTTTGTTGCAAGTAGTATCTGATTAAAAACATCAACTCAAATATAACACCGACTACGAGGTCTAGTGTGAGAGTGTGACGTACACGTTTACACAAAAAAAAAAGTTATCTTCGCGGTACCCTAATATTTGTAGTTTAGAAATCACATTCGATAAATTTTATGACTAACTGCACGTCACTATTGACAATAATAATAGTGTGTTGGTTGTTGTGTGTCAGGCAAAAATAGTAGCCTAAATCTTTTCTTGGAGTTCAAGTTTGCTTCATACCAAATTTCCAAATTCGTTGCAGCGATTGTGTCGTGAATGAGCTACAGACAGATAGACAGACAGAGTTACTTTCACTTTTATAATATTATAATATAGTTTGTAAATTGTAAATTCCTCCTGTAAAGATGTATGGTGGCTAATCCTATTGACTTTATATCAGGAGGAGATATTGAAGTATACAATTATTTTTTTCTGTTACCTTTTTTGTACTCCAACTACCAAAGATGGTTCCTTTGGTAGTTGGAGTTTTCATACTATGAAAGAAGATCTGAAACAGGTAACAGAAAAAAGCAACGTGTTTTCCTTCTAATTCCCTTTAGGTCATTGAGAATTTTTTGCCGGAAAAAGTCAAAAGAAAAATCCGCATATAATTATATACATATATATAATTAAAATCCTCATTGCTTTGAGCATTCTTATAAAACATTTATTAAACAAACATGACAGTGATATGTCAGAATCAAAGTCATGGATATCACTGGCAAAACGTTCATATTTTGAGCATTTGTTCAGCAATCGTCATCCACCACCCACGAGGCAATTGTTGGAATTCGTAAGTTCGGTGTCCTTTGATAAGTTAGTGTTGACACTTGAGAGAAGGTTTCTGGCACAATACCAGTATCTTGACTAATATTATTAATGCAAAATCGAGTTTATTTATTTGGCCGTTTGTTACTCTTTAACGATTTGATAGTTGAATATACGTCATTAACTTTTCTCCGTTATCATTCGTTATTTCATCCATTAACATGGCCCGCGGAGATCTACAGCCTCTTTGTGGGCTTGCAAATAAAAGAGCAATAAAATCGTCACAATGTCTCGTCCCGCACTGATTAAAAAGACGTCAACGGTGTTGCATCGCGTATCACGTGAATTAATTACGTAGAAAATTGTTAAAACATATTACGCAATTTTTTTTGCAAAAAAAATTTGTGCGTTAACACAATCAGCGTTCTTGTTTAACCAGAAACTAATATTATTTACATGCCAATAATATTATTAAATACATTTCTGTTTGTGTAAAAATATGTTATAGTATCATGTGTGTGCATTTACTAACTAATGTCGTATCTAACCTCCTTAATCATCTATGTATATAGTCCATCAAAGATTCTCTTAAAATGATTGTTCAAAGCAATTTATATAATTTATCGGTATATAGTAAATCATATTTGAGTTGTACTGTCCACGAGTACCAAAAGTCTTACTAAGGTTAAGGAAATACGACTTATATCGCTACTTTGAATATTTTAAAGTTTTATTGTAACTAACGTACAATACACACGAGAAAGTTGTGTCATACATTCACATTTAAAAACTAATTAATGTCTGATTAAACCGTTTGAAAGTCAATGAAACAAATTCATTTGTTTTATAAAGGCCGCCATGATAATTTTCGACTAATGAGTTCTTGTAGCGAGCTGAGCTTACATGCAAATAATATAATTGTATTGATTAATATCGAAGCGTGCGATTGTGCATCAAGAGAAGTTCAACAACGAAAGAAATCGACAGCATATATATTTTGCTATTTTCAAATATAGAACACATTTAAATGTGTGGGTAAAATAACTTTAATAATAGTGACAAAAACCAAACAATTTTAATTCATTTTAAGATATACAAAACAAAAAGATTGAGTTACATAATTTTGGATATTAGGATTTATATAATACAAATACCACAGACGTAGATGTTTTTTCAGCTATATTTTTATAGTGGTAGAATAAGTGTCCACGTGATGCGGTATTGAAGAACAAAAATACAAAGATTTTTTTTTAGGTTAAGAGTTTTCTTGGATGTACATAAAAAGAAAGGCTCACCAAAATTTCATCAAAATCGTATAGCTAAAGAACGCATGATACATAAACAGAAATACAAACATTTGTTTTTATTTATAAAGATTAATGTAAGTATTATGTTGCATTATATATATTAACGTAAGTATGTATCTTGAGACCCGCATATGTGAGGTTTAAAAGCCACATCTGTAACCTGTATTAGCAATGTGGTGTAATAAAATCCAAACTCTCCCCCAAAACCGGAATCAAGCAATGTGACAGCTATAGTCTACTTTTACGCAATATCAATAAAAAATGAAGTATTTTTATGAACTTGGCCCTCCAAACAAACGTTTCAGTGGTAACAAATTTATAGGTTGTGTTTTCAATACCAAACACTCATTGTTGCTCGCAGCTTCTTCCTCGACTTACAACAACAACAGCCTGTAAATTTCCCACTACCGGGCTAAGCCTCTTCACCGTTTGGGGTTTAGAACATATTCTACCACGCTGTTCCAATGCGGGTTGGTGGAATACACATGTGGCAGAATTTCTATGAAATTAGTCACATGTAGGTTTCCTCACAATGTTTTCCTTCACCGCCGAGCACGAGATGAATTATAAACACAAATTAAGCACATGAATATTCAGTGGTGCTTGCCTGGGATTGAACCCGCAATCATCGGTTAAGATGCACGCGTTCTGACCACTGGGCCATCTCATCTCGTTCTTCTTTGATTTAACTAGCTGTTAATATATTTGCTCTGGGATCAATAAAACATTTCTCATTTCAATAGCGCTCGTAAAGTTTACAATGCTAGAAATAAAATTACTTGGTATTTTAATGAAAACTTGGTTCAGTATTCACGTTAAGAATTGGAATAATGATTTTGATGACCTTCCCGGTTCAACGGAAATACCTTCATTGCTAAGTGTCGTGAAACTTGTATTGGCCTGATTGAAGTATTATAAGTTTTGGTTAGGGACATAATGTTAATACTTATATAAATTTACTGTTAATTTTTTTATTACATAATATAATTGTTTATAAATAATTATGTATATATTAATGTGATTGTTGATAAAATAAACGACTATTTTGATGTTTAAAAAACTTATACTTACTTTCTCAATTATACTTAGAACATGATAATTCAATTTATTTTAATACTTTGAGTTACCTACCCATTCTCTGTAAATTATGGATATAATAATTCAATTACAATTTTTTTATAAATAGTTTCAAAATAGTAACAACTTTATGCTTCGACCAACAAATACAGAACTTACACAAAGATAAAAAGGTTTAACCAAATACTTCATTAAAAACACTAAGCTAAAAAGATCTAAGTAACGATATTATAAGAAAATTTATATTTTGGTATCAATTTTAAAAATTATTAATTGTTGTATATTTTATGAGACTAAGTTATAAAAACAGGATGGAAATAATTTTATCTCCTGTGAAGTCTACACTTTATGTCGAATATCAAATAAGCTTGAAGGAACGGTAGTACCATACTGCTATGAAAGTTGCAACTTTGTTTAAGTAATAGAATATAATACAGATAACCGTAAATTATCAAAACAACTGATAACCGCAACGGGGCATTCGAAAGTAGTCAATATAATACAATACAAATGAACTTCTAAATGTCCGTTTGTACCAAATATCAAAAACGCACTAAGGATTGGATTTTATTAACAAGCAAATGACATTTTACTTTTGAGTTATCCACCTTCATAGTCAGTGCTATTTTGTATATTCATAAATTTCAATGGTCGTGAATAGATCCAAAATAACGGGGTGTCTTAAACATCTGATTAAAAAATCTAATTAATTTTTTGACAATTTTTTTTCTTCTACATATTGAACTTAATTAAACCACATACATTCGCATATCAAAATTGTCTTATGTTTCAAAATGACAGTACGTTCAAGCGAAAACGGCACCAAAATCATAATGCTATAACACATTTTTTAATTTGAAGAATATTAAATTAAAGTAAGGTAACATCCTGTAAATTTCCCAATGCTGGGCTAAGGCCTCCTGTCCCATTAAAGAGAGGATTTGGAACATACTCCATCCACCACGCTGTTCCAATGCGGGTTGGTGAAATAGTAAATTTCGAAAAAATTAGACACATGCAGGTTTCCTCACGATGTTTTCCTTCACCGCCGAGCACGAAATGATTTATAAAAACAAATTAAGCACAAATATATAGTGGTGCTTGGCTGGGTTTGAACCCTAAATCATCTGTTAAGGTGCACGCGTTCTAATCACTGGGTTATCTCGGCTTTGATGAATAGTATTATTATTATTAATTAATTATTATAAAAAAGAAAATGAAATACTTGAAGCCAAGAGTTTGCAGCATGTATAGGTAGCAATAGTAAATTACCAAGAAAGAATGCAAAGCTTTTATTTAATGGTATGAAAGACTCCGTGTAATTACTCAAGGAATAGACCGTAGACCCCGTGGCCACGTACCCATAATAAATTGAATACCCATTAATAGAATCCTGTCCTTATTGACAGATATGATTCGTTATAAGGCGAACCATTTAACCAGCAATCCTTTAAAATTGTTGCCTGATTAGTTAAGTGGTAGCAGTAACTGGCTTAGCAGTTAATTATGACGAGTTCAATCGACGATTATAGAGTTACTCAAAACTAATACTAACGCAAAGAGATATAGTTTTTTAAGACCTTACTGAAGTCATCAAGTTGGCAATTTTACTACTACTTGGAAAGTACATAATGTCTATCCTACCTATTTTCCTTTTGCTCGTTTTGAATTAGTCATTGGCTTACGATAAAGGGAAGGTGTAAGAGGACATAGAGAATATAGAGAAGATAGAGAATATAGAGCACGTATGTTTGCTTTTATATCTTATATATCAGCTACCTTCAGTGGCGGCTTAATGGGCGGTGTGGGCCACCGCCCGCGGCGGCCCACGAAATTTGAAAAAGTACAACATAACATTGGGATCAGAGTACTGAAAAAAAAACAAGGGCCTCGCAAACTGTATCGTGCCCACATTAAGATTCGATCTTGCGCCGTCACTAGCTACCGTTTGACTATTTTTAACAGAAACAGGCCAACACAAAAAATAGCTGTAGCTAAAGCCGGTATCGTATATTTGAAACATTAAACACACTCCATATTATAAAACAAAGATGATGAATCGGGAATGCCTCTAACCCCTTCCCTCGGGGAATCATTACACGAATGTTCTTCATCAAATGCTAATTAATACAAAATAAATAACCATTGATTGCAACTATTTAAAATAACAGAAACAAATCCACTAACAAGTAACTAGTTCGTTAATCAATCGCAATTTATCCAGGCGAGATAGTATCGCGCCTCGGGTCCTTAGGGTTGGCAGGTGCAAATTATAATTTATTACAAGCGCGGTGTGCAATATGTTAGAAAGCCGGGATGGAGCAATATGTTTTGCGTATTGCATTTCTAGACTGAATTTGCAACCAAATACTTGCTCTGTATTATTTAGAATACAAAGCAATTATATTAGTTTCAAGAATGTTCCGGACATAATTAATGAAATAGTTTTATACGAACAGTCTTGATACGTGATTTGAATTCCTTGGATGCGTTAACGAATGCACAAAATCACTGTATTTTTAAAGTCTAATGTTAACTGATGTTAAATTTAATTTAAATGTAAAGTAACGTATATACTTTTGATGTTCCAGGTAGGTGGACTGGCAAATTGACAACCCAATGATAACTGATTAACACTGCCAATAGGCATTAGTCATGCGGGATACATATTTTAATAATTCTTTGTATCACCGATTCACCACCGAACTTGGAAACTAAAATAAAATGTCCTTTATGTCTGTAGATACTCTGGCTCACTGAGCCACCAAGCTCTAACACGTATTAAGTTATGCTGTGTCGGTGGAATCTACAGTCAAATATTGGATGAGTGCCCTCAACATGATTGGTACTTAGATGGTTAAACAGCTTACACAGTAAGTACAAATGTTTTATTTATTATTTATAAAATACTAATAACTGTACTTTTAGAAAAAAATTATAGCATCCATAACAAGAAAATCAGTAAATTTCTATAATATATACCTATGTATAAATGTTTATTTCGACTTGTTACATTCGGATTAGTGCTGAACAAATAAATTAACTACATCACAAATTAATCATATCGTAATTCCATTTCAATATTTATCTAATCCATACCAGATAACGAATTGATTAGTTTTAGAATTTTTAATTCATAAAAATAATATAACTTTGACAAATAAATAGTAAAACTTAACAGTAGCAGCCCTGCGTTTTTGCTAGGACAATGGAATATGGCGTTAGAAAATGATTTGTATTGAACAAGCGGAATGCGGAACTATTGGAAATATCTCTGGATTTTAATACATATTTATATTAATTGATAACTTAATATATATTTCTTTAGATTTATAAGAACTTAATTCTTCTATTCGGACGATGGAAATAGATACCTATGAATAAGTTTTGAGTATTTTATTTATGTTAAAAAACGTCAAACTTTGTAAATGTATGGATGAAAAGAGTACTGTCTCTTTCTTGTTGTAAAAATCTACATTCCGAATTGATGGTTACTTTATATTTAATAATAAATTATCAATTAATAAAAGTATATTTTGATTAGGGGTCTAGATTTATATCTGTCATATTTAATGGTGAAAATTATTCATTTCGAAATCTACGAGTAAAACCACAGAAACTATCATTATATATATATTTTTTTAATAATGGACAACGTCACGTACATTACTCTGATCCCAATGTAAGTAGCTAAAACACTTGTGTTATGGAAAATCAGAAGTAACGACGGTACCACAAACACCCAGACCCAAGACAACACAGAAAACTAATGAACATTTTATACAACGACTCGAACGGGAATCGAACCCGGGTCCTCAGAGTGGACCAATAAAAACCAGTGTTCACAATACCACAGTCATCATGTTTATATTGTAACAATAAGTTAATGTATTAGTTTGTTTATTATTTAGATATCAAATATGTCATTGTGATGAAGCTGACATGTAATGATTGAATGTCACCTTCCAGCTCACAAAGGCATTCCAATGAAGCTGTGGAATAAGCTGATAATTTTCACCATCAAGAGAGACGAAGAATCCATCGCTGCCTATCACAGAAACATTACAGCCTACGTCTGCGTACTTCGATATAAATAAACCTAATTAAGTAAATACGTGTACACGCTAAGCGTGATATATTTCAAGATCTAATGCTATCTAAGTATAATCATTAAAATCTAATTCTAAATTCAACTCATCCATCCAAATTCCTTGGTTACGTAATAACCCGTTAGCATTTCAACACGCCGACTTTAAAGCGATATACATCGTTGACAGAATGATGCGAGTATGCGACTCTTGTACTACTTTGTCCGTGGCGCAAGTTATAGCTCGGTTAGCGGTTAGAGATTTTATAAAGGCAAACTCATTGGCGAATAAGGCGTGTATATGTTCGAAATTCGAATATTTCCAAAAGGTAACTATTTTTATTTTATGGAATAGGTTGGACGAGCATGGATCACATGAAGTGAATGACGCTGTAAGAAATATTAACTATTCCTTACATCTCCGCCACCAACCTTGGGAATTAAGATGCTATGTCCCTGTGCCTGTTACACTGGCTTACTCACCCTTCAAACCGGAACACAACATTCCTGCGTACTGTTGTTCAGCGGTGGAATAGATATTCTGATGAGAGGGCGGTACCTACCCAGGTGAGCTTGCAAAAAACCCTACCACCAAGTAAACTTCACTTTATTATTCTACTCATTTTTATAAATCTTATGATTAAGGTTATTGGTAAACATTTGGAATACTATTTTATATATATAAATAGCTAGTCTTCGTAGTTATAACTTCATACTTAACATTCAAATAATACAAATTCATAGTTTTCTTAACCTTTTTTATTATGGCGTATGTATGTAACATACAGAACAATAAAAAAAAGTACGATAGATGCAATCACTGATTTATTAGGGGGTATTGGCGTTAGTTTCCCTGCCTTTTTTTGTATACCTGACAATAAGTATGCAATGACCATGATGATCAGTTCAGATAAGGCTTAAAAGCGTAACAAAGAAACAAACAACCTTTCTATTTGAAATATAATTTAGGACAAATTTAAGATATTTATATTAAATAAGAGCCGAGATGGGCCAGTAGTTAGAACACGTGTGTATTCCACCAACCCGCATTGGAATAGCGCCTTCCAAACCTCCTCAATGGGAGGTTTTTATTGTTTTTGTTAGGATAATTTAGTATGTTAATCTTTCCATTAGTTAACGTTGCACCATAGAGTTGGCAATTTAATTTAGTAGGTACATATAACTAAAAAATAAGCAAGTTCAAATCGCTTCTTCAATGGACCACCTTTAAGTAACGGTATAAATCAGAAGGATGGTCTACATAGCACGCTAATACGACACTCGGGATGGACTTATGGTCACTCCAGAGCAGCGAGATCAGGAACAGAACTGGATGCTGAATATGAGAAGAATTTATAGTGATCTTTCCTTATTAATTGTACAGTTTTAAGCCGCTGTACGCGATTGGGTAACAAGCGTGATCCTTTTGTGAATTTATAACATTTCAAGCCTCTATTAATATGTTTGAACTACTTTGAACAGTATTGCAAAGTTTTTGCAAATATTTTAATAAGTCATCAAGTCAATATTATATCCATCGGATATTGGGCAACTTATTTATTAATTGAAGAAAAAAATCTGTATGAAAACAAAAAGCTTTAGGTAAAACGCATCAAAACAAATTAATAGCTTTAAAAAAATATCGACCTTTCTCTGCTAGTACGATTAGGTAAACCAGTTATTAATAAATATTAATAATATACCTCATGAACACATGATTTGTTATTTTTTAATACGTTGCTCTAGGAGGCCGTCTCACCTTATGGGGACGTCAGGCACAGTCTCATACATATATGATGGTCAGCTAATCCGCGTCTGAACTGCGTAAGATAATTTCCACATCCACTTCTCTAAGGCAGGGGATTATTTTATCCAGCAGTGGAACATGGTACAGACTACATTACTTTTGACGCAAAATCAATATAAACTTATTCAAATACGCTTTGGCAAGCACTTTTCAATCATCAATAAAAAGCTACCACAAGTTTGAAATGTAGATACATACCAAAACACAGTTTTTCAATCATCGTAAGTTTTCCTAGATTCCTAGTAAGATAAAGAATTATTAATAATTAATTTCGGCACCACTTTGTAAATCATTAATTCAGACATGATAGATTGTCATCAATTCACCGAATGATACTCTTCTGATATACATATTGCCTCTAGCAACTAATATTAATATTGTTCGAAAAGTAGGTCTCATAAATAATTAATTCGATCCTCCAGCAATACTCAATAATAACCAATCATCTTGTAGCAACGCAAGCCGCATACAAAAGGTCTTAAGTTTTTTTTTTATGGTATAGGTTAGCGGATGAGCATATGGGCCGCCTGATGGTAAGTGGTCACCATCACCAATAGACAAGGACGCGTGTAAGAAATATTAACTATTCTTTACATCGTCAATGTGCCACCAACCTTGGGAACTAAGATGTTATGTCCCTTGTGCCTGCAGTTACACTGGCTCACTCACCCTTCAAACCGGAACACAACAATACTGAGTACTGATATTTGGCGGTAGAATAACTGGTGAGTGGGTGGTACCTACTCAGACGGGCTAGTACAAAGCCCTACCACCAAGTTTGAAGAATAATTTACTAAATAACGTATTTTGTCTGAGGTTTCAAAGACCAAGATGCTTGTTTAAAAGAAAAGCCTGATACACATATACTGGAATACACATGCTGTTACTTGACCCTTTTTAATCTACTTCAAAAGCCAACGTGCATTGTTGCTAGGACAATTGAATCTTAACCTACATTTGAGGGATAAAGCACGAGCAACATCAGAACTAAAAAAGGAAGGTCGGAAAATATACGGAAAAATGGCATTATGACCGGAAACGAGGGGAAAAAATATTAACCATCCTTTACTTTGCTATCACGCCAACTTTAGGAACTGTACTGGCTCATTCACCCTCAAACTGGAACACAATAATACTTAGCGGTAGAATTTATGATGAGTGGACGGTACGTTCTCAGGCGGACTAGCATAAGGCCTTACCAAGTTGAATAAGTAATAATATCTAACCAAATCTATCGATAATGTTGTCTTAAATTTTCGCGATTACACATTGAAATAAAACTAGTTATAACGGATTTGAATCGCGTATATCAATTATTGTTTATTTGGAGAGAGATTAACATTTGTCTATTTGAAGTTTTCCAAATAGACAAATGCCACCTTAGTCTACCCGTGACCACGAACGCTGTAAAGTGCTCGAAACGTCGGGATGCCAAAAATAATTAATATACGCGATTCAAAACCGTTATAACTAGTTTTATTTCAAATCTATTGATCCCAATTAGGTTCCGCTCGCGGCTTCGCCCGCATATGTGGCCACAGGAGTTAGGCTCTCTGTGCTATTCCCTCTATACCCCTACATACAATAATAATAATAATAATAATAAATATGAGACAACATCACATACATTACTCTGATCCCAATGTAAGTAGCTGAAGCACTTGTGTTATGGAAATCAGAAGTAACGACGGTACCACAAACACCCAGACCCAAGACAACATAGAAAACTAATGGTAATCTACATCGACTCGGCCGGGAATCGAACCCGGGACCTCAGAGTGGCGTACCCATGAAAACCGGTGTACACACCACTCGACCATGGAGGTCGTCAAATACATGTTGAGTAGCTAAAATGTACGCGTATACATTGTCCTACAATAATTACTGACTCTATGCGACTGTAGAGAGTCAGTAACTCTTGTAACAGAAGCTATTATTTTGAGTTTATTCCCTACACCAATGTTATGAGTAACACATTTTCTCACAAAATCATTAAACAATCGATTTTGTATTCCGAACTAACTTTTCCTTTTTTGTAAGCTAATGAATACGTGTACAATGAACGACTAAAGTTATTAAATTTGACTAAATTTACTTACTTCAATCTCATGAAATAATATTAAAATAGCCTTATAATATATGAATGTTTTGATGATGGTTTTAAGGATTTATCTCTTATTTAACAAATGAACTATTTATCGCATTAATCAAATATTTTCAAAGTTCATCATCGAGACAAGAATTTAGAAACAAATATTTTTAATTTAATTTAAAGTTTAGTAACAAAAGTTTTAGTCTGAATTTCTTCTCTTTAAAACCAAATAAATAAATAAAAATCAATAGCTATGTTTAAATACAATTTCGATATACAAATTGAAATGAAATCACGTGATATTACTATGTCATTGGTTTTAATATGATAACAGTACGCCTCAATTGTATAATGTAATCGTAAAGGAAAAAGAATATTATTACATGACTTGTTACAACTTGCGTTGGGGAGTGTACGCAATTTGCATATTTAACAGCTTTGCTACCGTTTGATTCGTCTCGGGGCACGCATCGTGGATGTTTACGACTTTTTAATACACGGACCATGGACCCTCGCGAGGATGGGTTCTGTACAAGGGATTACACTTGACTTTGATCACTTAGAATTATATAAACGTCTTGATCTTTTGCTACAGCGATTAGGGATAAACAAAGACTTTATTTTTTAATTTAACCTTAAGCGTCGATTCGATTTGACGGTTTGCAACAGACAGAGAGAAAGAATGCAAAAGTATTGCATTTATTATTAAAGTTTTGGGATTATTATTATGACGTTCAGTTCGTTAACAAGACATTCGTAGATAATGTCGAAGTATCGTGCTCCAAGTAACGAAAATAAAAAACATGGTAAATATCTCAAAATTAATAACTTTAATAATAAAAATAACCATGTTAATTTAAAATCTTATATTGCATTCATATTAGTTTCGATTATCAACACACAAACATACAGTTCAACATGTTTAAAATTATTCACGAAAAATAAAACCAAGCAATCGATTTCGCTCATCGGTTTAATTACTCGTATATGCAATGTGTATGAAATTCACAAAATATTATAATTTTAAATAACCGTGCTGTTAAATTATGGACGATATTCAATTACGTTTAAAATTACCTGTGTGTATTAAAACTTAGTAAACTTGGCGTTTATGTATCGTTTTTTCATAATTATTAATTAAAATATAGTTACTTGGTTCCATTGACTAGACATCACACATACTCATGGACGGGATTTTTAAAATATTTGTATTGTCTAACATCACATTTCTTTTACAGAACACAGTAACTATTATAATAACAGCCGAAGTAAATAATGTTCAATGGAATAGAATGATTATTTTTTTAAATTGACGTAAATTAATATGCGGTGTTAATGCGCCCATTACTCTCTGCGCCCAGGAATTATTACTGGCCTGATCGGAGTTTTCAACTTGTTGCAGTTGCTGAATTTAATGAAGAAAAAATCCTATAACTTTTTATGCAACATCCCTGTAAATTCCCCACTGCTGGTGTAAGGCCTACTCTCACTTACAGGAGAAGGCTAGGATTGGCATAGGCTTATAGCACATTCCACCACGCTGCTCCGATGCATGTTGGTGGATTCACATGTGGCTGAATTTCGTTGAAATAAGACACATGCAGGTTTAGCACGAGATGAATTAAAAACACAAATAAAGCCCAAAAAAATTGAGTGGTGCTTGCCTGGAGCCGCAATCATCGGTTAAGAAGTAGGCGTTCTAGGATATATCAGCTCATTTGTGGTAAACGTTCCAATTAATAACATCAGGTGTGTACAAGTCAGTCAAAGGATCAACGAAGTATTTGAATAAAACCTAAGAAAAACACAGGAAGGAAGAAATAAACATTATGAGATAACGAACGATAACAGACCGTTCAATCGCAGTTCAATTAATTATTTATAATTTTAATTACAGGAAAAGATAATTACCGCAAAATTAATAATTAATTATAAATAACATATATCGCGTGTGGTCGAAATCTGTTTATTATTTTTATAAATAAAATAAATAAACTCATAAAGATTCTATGCTATCAGAGATTTTTAATTAAACTTAGGTGAAAACAACGTACATATAATAAGATATTCTCTGGGCCATCTCTTATTTAAAAAATACAACAAGTATGTATAATATATTATAATACAAATCCGTCTTTGTGGGCACCACCCACATCAGATAGAATATATGTAAATATGACGCTAAACATTTTAATATAATACTTTGATATATGGTCTTCCAGGTTCCATGGTGAGTGCACTAGTGTACCGTAGTTTCCAAACTTGGCGGCACATGGTGGTGAAAGGGATAAAAGGCCGATGATATCCACTCATCATCAGATCGCCCACTGGCCCTATCTCTTAAATATTTAGTTTATATAAAAAAAGACACATATATTTATAAAAATTATAACCGTAATGTGTTATACCGTCAGTGTTTCCACAAATGCTCGAAGAATTCCATCATGGCATCTATATCGTTATCTTTCTAGGCTTTTCCAGGCAATTTGCCAAGATCTTCTTGTTTCTCAAAGGTCGCATAAGTAACTAGACTTTATGCAGAGCATTCGCTGACTTCCGCGACCATTTATGGGTAAACCACAACACGATTAAAATATTATCTAGCTGAGAGATATTTTATATAAGTAACATATGATTTTATACCATTTAAAATGGCTAAAAAGATCAAATCGGAACATACTTACATATAAAAGAGAACTCCTTCCTTGAAGGCCACGCACATGCTAGTCCCCGGTATTGCAGATGTCAATCAGGTATTCACTTTCCATCACTTGAGCCTCCTGCTCGATTGCCACCTACAACATAAAAAAAAATTCAGACGAATTGATAACCTCCTCCTTTTTGAAGTCGTTTGAAAAGACATACATATATAGAAGACCGATTTCATCCACGCTCGACATTCTCAAAGAATACTAACCAACTATGGATTATATAGTGCGTAATTTGTATGGCAATCATTACACTGGCGCCAAACATTATATACCTCTTAATTAAAATAAATGTGCTAATATCTATTAGAGCGAACACACAACTCAATCACAAATTCTTTTATTAAATATATAATCATTACACTTAAATATTGCCTGTCAAATTAAACACTACCGTCGCGTCGGTACGAAAAAAATACCCTGACCTGAGAAGAGCCCGCCAAAGAAATTCATCAGGTCTTATTTTATTTCGTAGCTTCACTTAATTGTTAAATTACGATTCAAAAGTGCTTGTAAAAGTCTACTTGAATAAAGTCTATTTTGTATGTTTGATTTTGATTTTGTCAATTATATTATTTACCAATATTCAATTTTAATAGGTATAGCCAGTCAGACAATGAACGTCACCTTCAAATGAAGCTTCACCTTCGAAGACAGTTTCGCTGCCACACTGCTACTTCAATAAATCCCCTGAATCCTGAAAATTTTGTATCATTGCTTTAATAAAAAAACACAGACACACATTTAAAAAAAACAGAGCATCGTATTAAACATTATTTAACAAAAACAATTCAAGAGGCATCCAGCATGCCTGACATTATGTATTAAGAGCCTGAGTTATTAATATTAATAACAGTTAATTAACTTAATTTTTATACAGAGCTATGAACGCAAAGATGTGAGGATTAAAAGGCAAACGTTTTTAAAATGTCTAGACATTAGTATCTGATAATTAGTCTAGACCAGATTTGCAATTAAAAAAATAGTAGTCATACCGCTTATTGGAGCGTCAGTAACCAGTTTTTGATATTGATATTATGCTGTTATAATCATTATGTGTGTTATATGTAATAAATCAGTCATATTATAAATGTAGATATAACTCTGTCTGTTTTGATACCTCATCAGGTCTAAGCTGATTGTAATTAAATTTGATGTTGGGATATAATACAATACAGGAAAAATTTAAATTTTTTTTTGTAATTTAAATGAAATGTTATCCATTCCTTCAACATTCGTCCAACACCGCCAATGTCCCACCAACCTTGGGAACTAAGATGCTATTTCCCTTGTGCCCCTAGTCACACTGACTTTAGAATATCGATTGAGTGGCTCCATAGGCTAAAAATCATGCGCCTCTATGATTTATCCTTCTATCCATCTGTACACGTATCAAAACTATTAAATGCCAGTTTATTTGTGTTAGCATAATGTTTTCATTGTGTGTGCTTGTACCTTAGCATCATAAATGCTGTGGATCTGAATATAATGTAATCATGTAAAGGTAGGCCGCCGCAGAAATGGTCAGCTCTGAAATACGATGCTAGATACGAAAGTCACAAAATTTAAGAATTGTTTGTTATTAATTTATTAGGCTTTTTACCTTATTTATCATTTCATATTATTATGTTGGCACAACTTGCTGGTATTAAACAAAAGAAACAAGTGCATATCACTCTCTAACTTAAGCCAATGGAAAAACTACTAGATGTAAGGGAATCAAAGTAAAGTAGTAAAGTAACAGCCTGTAAATTTCCCACTGCTGGGATAAGGCCTCCTCTACCATTTAGGACAGGTTTTGGAACATATTCCAACACGCTGTTCCAATGCGGGTTGGTGGAATGCACATGTGGCAGAATTTCTATGAAATTAGACACGTGCAGTTTTCCTCACGATGTTTTCCTTCACCGCCAAGCACGAAATGAATTATTAACACAAATTAAGCACATATATATAGTGGTGCTATAATCGCGTTCTAACCACTGGGCCATCTCAACCCTGAGAGAAGAATCACAGAAGTGACATTAATACGATTTAGTGACATTCCAAAATTCAAATTGTAAATAAAAATCTCTTTACAGATAAACCTAATAATCTTTTATTGCTTAGAAACTAGTCACTGATGTGGTGTGACAACTCACAACAGTGACTGTGACTTGGCTGATGACACGATAGGTGATTACGATGACTCTTCTTCGAGATATTTTAATTGAGATAAATGTAAGTAAATTACCGGGAAATAATTCACAATGTAAAAGACTTAGGTCATTCTATTTATTAAAATTACCCGCAAGTATAGTCATGACTATTGTGATTTATATAAGATTTTAAATTAACATGGTTATTTTTGTTATTACAATTATTAATTTCGGGATATTTACCATGCTTTTTTGTTTTTGTTCGGTGGAGCACCATATTTCGACATTACCTACAAAAGAGAACTTCAGATGAGTCTCGTGAACAAGACATTCGTCAACAAACATATTGTGATTTTTTTTATGGCATAGGTGGCAAACGAGCAGGAGGCTCACCTGATGGAAAGTGACTACCACCGATCATGGACATTTGCAACATCACTGGGCTTGCAGGTGCGTTGCCGGCCTTTAAGAAAGGTGTACGCTCTTTTCTTGAAGATTCCCATGTCGTATCGGTTCGGAAAAACCGCCGGCGAAAGCTGGTACCACAAAAAGAATAAAATTTATTTTATTTTATCTTCATTATCATTATATAGTATAAAACAAAGTCAATTTCTATGTATATCCCTTTGTATGCTTAAGCCTTTAAACTACGCAAAGGATTCTGATGTAGTTTTTTTAATAGATAGACTGATTCAAGAAGACGTTTTTAATATATAATACACGGACAATATAGTAAAGAAACACTGATAATTTTAGAAGTTTCTTCTGTGTCTTATCATTTCACCCGTGCTAAGCCGGGACGGGTCGTTAGTGTAATTATATGGAGTGTTAGGTTTTGTGCAATCTTTGTCCCTGACAAAGTGAATGCAAAATTAAATGATGATAGTTTGTGACAAATAAAGTTACTCTATCCTTTTTTATATGAGTAAGGATTGGATATTGATTAATGAATGCAAGTTATAATTTTGGACTACTTGTTGTCGCCTGAGACTTCGATCTCGTTTTAGGGATTGGTATACTTCTCTTATACATAGCTAGTCTATTTTCTTCCTTGATATTCAAGCTTGCTTCATTCAAAATTCATCGAATTCGGTTCAATAGCTTGGCCTTGAAAGTACAGAGTGCGTAAGGCGACTTAAAGTAATGACAGCAAAAAAATACAAATTATTTTTATGTTTTGGTAAATTTATTTTATCCAAAATTCCTACACGACGTGTTTTGTCCACATTTCTCGTATGACATTGACAATATACCTACTAATTTAAAGAAGTTTTTTTTTGTTCTTTAAACACACCGATGTTACATGCCGATGTTAGCGGAGGCCATATATATTTTTTCCGAACAAAGCAAATATTTCTATGACATAAATATAATTTACAAAATTTAACACAAACAAAATAAGATGAATATTACACAATAAATCCTGCTTTACTTTTTATATAGCACTACGTGAAAAAAAATCGTGAGATTAAACCGTCAATAACCTAATGATACCCATATTACGTAGTTAAGACAGGTACAGTACGAAATACATTTGAAAAATATTAATGTATTAATTTTGGCGGTGGTGCATTTTGTGCGAGCTTATTTGGTAGAATATGAAATAGCGCCTAACAGCAAAATATTTGTATTGGTGTGTCCTTGCTTAAAAAGTATTATACATGCATAGAACGTAAGATCTTAAATACCTAAAGTAAGTTGTGTATTGGTGACATTAGGGATGGTTTTAAAAGTGCCTTACGTAATGAGTTGCCAGTGCAAAATTTAATTAAAGTTTAACGCCTATTATAATACCTAATATAATATAATGCAGAAAGAATATAATGATGAAACTAAAAGTAAAATGAAACTAAAGAAAGCGATTCTGTCTGTCGTTCTTACACGACTAAACCAATAAACCGAATTTGATTTAATTTTTTTTGCCTAACACATGTCTACCAACCCCTAAAACGCGAGCAAAGCCACGGCATTAGGCAACAACTAATTCTCAATGTAGGTAAATAAAATAGTTTGTTATATCGATGATATTTCGAATACCTAAATGCTATTAAATCACTTTTCACTAAACGTGACATTAACGCGAACGTTTTACGCTACAAGTGAAGTATTTGTAAACATATTTCGCAATGGAATGTGATCACATACCCTTACGTCGTTAAGTAATACATAACTCTTACATAAAATCATTGTTGACTCACTTATTGTGTCGTGGGAGAAAAATTATCCTCTGCTGTTTGTGTTGTCAGCATACTAATTGATATTTGTGTTATTCAATTAGAATTCAATTAACTTGCATTTGAACATGACTTTGTTTATCGAACTGTTCTCACGTGTCTTATGTCATTTTACAAAAGAGAGTTGTGTGGTGATCGATCTATATATAGCCTTGGAGCAAGTGATTTCCTTTGTGATTTTGGACAAAGTAAAAATAATTACAATTGCGTATTTACAATGATATTATTTGCCAAATCAAATCAAAATAAACTTTATTCAAGTGGGCTTTTACAAGCACTTTTGAATCGTCATTTAACAATTAATTGAAGCTACCACCGATTACATAGAAATCAGTAATAGATGTATATAGGTACTAATCTATACTTCTATACTAATATTATAATTGTTAAGGTAACTCTACCTGTCTGTCTGTCGGTCTTTCACTACCAAACTGCAGAACCGAATTTGATGAAATTTTGGTATGAAGCAAATTTGAACTGCAAAGGAGGATCTAGGCTATGTTTCTTGTCTAACACATGAAAATAAACCCCTAATAGTTATTGTATACTAACGAGAAGTAAGCATAAGCTTAAAATGCGAAAATTCTGACTCGGAGTCAATAAATCCTACTTGAAATGTAACTTGACGATTGTTAAATTCAACTCCTTGAAAAAAAAACATTAATAAATACAGCCTATTTTTAAAACAAGATTATAAAAGTAGATGATAAAAAGCGATAAGCAAATACTTTTTCAGTTTCAGATAGGATAAATAACATATTATTATATTGAACTGACATAACAATGTATTTCCAGAGTTTTTTCTTCTCGGTGAAATCTACTTTCTGGTCCGTTGGCAGCTTTTCGTTTAATACAGTAAAATGACAATCTAAAAGTTCTTATCAAAGACTCATTGAATGAAGTATATTTTGATTTTGATAATACCTAATAATAAAATTATAAATACTACCCGAAATAACATAATAAATTCAAATTTCGTTCTTTTTCACATCTTAACTACTTAACTGATCATCATTATAGTATGCATTTAAATTCAATACAGAAAGGAACATATAGGTGGAAACTTATATATGTCTTAAGTACTCTTTCCACTGCATGTAAATATTGTGAAGGTTATGTCATGACGTTCCAACATTGATAGTGGATGTCTGGTATAATTTTATACAGACATATAAATAATATTGCCACTGCCATCGGTGCTCGTAAGCAATAACTATTTGTAAGGTAATGAAACATAATTTATAATATTAATTCATTAATGAAGGATGCGCTAGATCTGTTTATCGAGTTGAAAACGATTAATCTAATAAATTAAAACTACAGCAAGCGATCACGAGCTCTTCGTAACCATCCAACGTAATTTCCCTGCTTCCTTGATTGCGTCTCGTAATTTAAATTCGCATTTCAATCTATATTTTATCTATATTTACTATGTTATATATAGTTTTATAAATCATTACAAGTTTTTCGATTTCCGTTCTGTCAACGTGATCTGTGTTATCTGTCGAATTTATAGTTACTTCGAACATGGACCCATGTTCGTTGATACGATAAATTATTGTGTTTATAGTTTTAGTATATTTATAGTGATTTCTATGATATATATCTTTGATGACAAGTTAAATATATATTTAATATGATAATCAACTAAGTTCATTTGACTCTAGATTGAACTGCATCAGCCTTTCAGAAAGTTAGTTAACTTATTTCAATATATTTCAGTATCCTAACAATGGGTCAGAAAAACATTATCAGAGTTAAATTTTAAATTTTGTGTATATTGTTCAAGTAATTTCATTTCGTGTGTAGGTACATATTTATTTTAGATTATGTGTGTAGTATATAAAATAAATATATACACTTACATTTTATTGTATTTATTTGAATTTATAGGTTTCCTAAATTTATATTTAATCTTCTAATTCCTAATCTAATCGTTTTTTGATAGAAATATGTAGAAAACAAAGACACAAGATAGCTTTTGAGTATTCTTTTTTTTCGATTTGTCTTATATACTCGTATAACTATAGCTATATCATATACATAACATTGAAGAACATTTTACGTCACTAAATGTAATTATAAAATATTTTTTCGTTGAGTACATATTAAATTTGATTCTGTCTGTGATATTTATAAGCACACAAAAAGTATTTACAATTAATATTCTGAAACTCTTAAGCCTCAGTATCAGACATGCGGAACTCTATGCGGTAGTCTGGCTCCAAATTTAGCGGCTTTTTGAATACCGCTTAACTGAAGTGTACAAGCAAAACTCGCAGTGACTTTTTGGAAAAAAAAACCTTTTCATCCAGTCTGGCCCAGACGGAATATTAAAAAGCGAATGGTATTTTTTTTTTAAAAGCTGCATAACCATTACCATTTTTATTCTACGCTAATAGTATAGCGTAGAATAAAAATAAGGGAAACAATAGTTGCGTTCTAAGAAAAATTCATATTACACTAGTTATTTCAGTTCAGCGCGGTTTCTCTCTGCTCAGTAATTGATAAATCATTGTTTGCTGTATCAATATGAGGTCATTAAAATATATAGTATAGTATATAGTATGTATAGTATTTTCAACGACTTCAGTGGTCGAGTTGTGTACACTGGTTTTCATGGTTACGCCATACCGTGGTCCCGGGTTCGACTCCCAGTCGATGTGTAAAAAGTTCAATAGCTTTCTATGTTGTCTTGGGTCTGGGTGTACGTGGTACCGTCGTTACTTCTGATTTTCTGTAACACATTTGCTTTAGCTACTTACATTGGGTCAGAGAGTATGTGATGTTGTCTAATACTTATTTACACAACAACAACAGCCAAATTGTAAATTCCCACTGCTGGGCTAAAGGCCTCCTCTCCCTTTGAGGATAATGCTTGGAACATATTCCACCACGCTGTTCCAATGCGGGTTGGTGGAATACACATGTGGCAGAATTTCTATGAAATTTGTCACATGCAGGTTTCCTCACGATGTTTTCCCGCAATCATCGGTTAAGATGCACGCGTTCTAACCACTGGGCCATCTCTGCTCTATACAATAATATATATAATATAATACTTATTTAAAAAAATCTTTTTCACTGCTGTAGTGACATAGACACCCGTTTGCCTATAAAAGTATTATTAATAAAGTTTATGTATACCATAGCAATTTCTTTATTAATAAATTGTACCCGTGCGAAGTCAGAACTTGTCGCTAGTTTTGTACACGGTACATATATAAAATCGTATTCTAATAATTTAAACAATATTTATTTCGAAACACGCTGAGTGATATCGACAAGCCATCGATTGTGAAATGCTCATCCACGGATACAGATAGAACATCGACAGGAAAGGGATATTTTATCTGTTGACGAATGGCATCCTAGAAGCATTCATTAAGTAGCGTTTGCATCTACACGAATCATTTTAGAATCAGTAAACCGTAACCTTTAAACACACACAAACACGAATGACTATTTGTGTTTTATAATAGAATTATATCTAATCTAAGGTTAAATCACATATGCATGTATCACGCGATCCTAATATGAATAAAAACGTCAGTGACCTATCAGAAAAGTACCGTTTGCAAAAAAAATTATTCCATTTTTTTATTGTTTTTATAATAAATAGATAAAGAAATAAAAGGCTTAGTATATGATTATTTGAAGTTTAACTTACATTTAATATTAAAATAGTAATTAAATCCTGGAAAAACAGTTTGAATGATATTTTTTTGTGATGATTTTTGTGATGAATGTGAAGTCACAATAGTACTTAGCCCTGTTTTCATTTGGATCGAATAGTAATAATCGAAATTAGAATTCTGTTACGATAGCCTTACGTTTGCATAAGTTACCATTAGGTACTTAAAGATAGAACGTAAATGTCAGAAAACCTTGGATTTTCAAAAGCCTTAAAGACCTTTTAAATACCTATTAATAATATGAGGTTGTCAATTCTTTGACTATTATTCAATCATTGATAATCCAATACGCTGATGATACGCCATACTTGTTGACTTCCAAGCAGGATATATTAATTTAAATAATTTTATTTAACTAACTTGACTTTCTATTTTATAATGTTGAAAAAGAGTAACTACTGAGTTTCTTGCCGGTTTTTCTCAGTAGAATCTACTTCACTCACTTCTGAATGACGATTCAGAAGTGCTTGTAAAAGCCTATTTGAATAAAGTTTATTTTGATTTTGATTTTTAAGAATGACTGTACGAATAGTCTTATAACAAAAGAATTATTCATACAAGTAAATTAATTTTAAAGATGTAGAATATGGTAAGGAATAACGGCTCAGTCTATTCATGAATCCATATTTGTTTAAATACATCTAAGCCGTATAAATTAAACATACCGAATTAACGGTTAAACATACAAAAAGCAGGAAATTGTAACGTCGGAGAGGAAATCGTAAAAGATGGGCATAATCTATGCGTATATTAAATACGTAACGGTCGTTACTGTACATTGCGTATTTAAGAAAGTAATCTAATTTAAAAATGTAACCATAAAAGTGACTGAAATAATCAAACTTTATAACAAAGTCAGCATATGAAATAACCCATAAATATCTCTAGTGCTGACAAAATGCTTCTTATACTCTTAAAAGAAGAGATGGCCCAGTGGTTAGAACGCCTGCATCTTAACCGGTTGCGGGTTCAAACCCAGGCAAGCACCACTGAATATTCGTGTGCTTAATTTGTGTTTATAATTCATGTTGTGCTCGGCGGTTAAGAAAATATTGTGAGAAAATCTGCATGTGTCTTATTTCACAGAAATTCAGCCACCAACCCGCATTGGGTCAGCGTGGTAGAATATGTTCCGAATCTTCAAAAGGGAGAGGAGACCTTAGCCCAACAGTGGGAAATTTATAGGCTGTTGTTATCGTTGTTTAGCATATCCTTCCCCAGTGTATGTTCGTTAAGACAAATATAACCTTATGTTAACTTCCCAGCTAAGCTCGAGATTATTTATAGGAGAGGGTTTCAGGAAAAAAATGACAGCTTCATTACCAATATGACGTTAAGATAGTCGTTTGACGAAGTTAGTTAATGAAAGTATACAATATTGGATATACATGACCTGAATTTATTGAAATTTATTGAAAAACCGGTATTAATCAATGATCATCATCGAGATATAAGCTGATGATAAGAACTCACGACTACTCATAAACATTGGTTCTACAATAAATTTTAATCATTTCTTGCATCACCAACTCGTCACCAATATTGAGAACTAAGAATTCCCATCCATTGGGCTTGTTACACAGACTCACTTACCACTACTTAAGTATTACAGTTTTTTTATGTTACGTGACATCACCCACAAACAATGACGCTGTAAGAAATATTAACTATTCTTTACATCGTCAATGTGCCAACATTGGGAACTAAGATGTTATGTCCCTTATGTTTGTAGTTACACTGGCTCACTCCTTAAACCGAACACAACAATACTGAGTACTGTTATTTGGCGGAAGAATAACTGATGAGTGGGTGGTACCTACCCAGACGGGCTAGCACAAAGCCCTATCACCAAGTAAAGTTTGACGATAGAATTAGGGATGTGTGGATACTACTAAATCGGTGGAAACGATATTCTATTTAATCTTTGCTAGAGATGATAAAACCGTCACCCACTGCGCTATAATCCTGTAAAAAAGGTTTTATATTTTCAAGTTCTAAATTTGTGGTCAAGTTTGTTCACTCAGTGCTCTATATACAAGATTACAAAATAATTCCTTAATGATATATGAATAACCAGTATTAAGCAGAAACTTATTTTAATGTACGGTGATGAAGATATATACCGTTATAAATTATATATAAAGTGCAACGCTGATAGTTAATGGCCTCGATATAGCAGCGTTAGACGATTCAAGCTAGCCAGGTGACATTGACCTGCATTAATAATAATAATTAATTACATTAATAGTTACGTGTTAATTAACTAATTATGTAAATTTCCCAGGTAAGTTAAAGGAGAATTTAGTGTTGTATTTTAAGGTTTGCCGACGTAGATCTGGAAATATAGACGTATGAAGCAGCGCATTGGCGATGTTAAATCAAAATAAACTTCATTCAAGTGGGCTTTTACAAGCACTTTTGAATCGTCATTTTACAATTAAGTGAAGCTACCACCGGTTCGGAAAGCAGATTCTACCGAGAAGAACCGGCAAGAAACTCAAGCAAAAAAAGCAAGTTACTCTTTTTCAACATTTAAAAAATACAATCATATTAGTTAAATACAATTATATATGTATGTAATGTATCCTGTCTGGAAGTCAACAGGTATTAATTACAAGCTTTTTGTTATTGTTAGGAATAGTTAACAAGTTCCTTGTCGCTCACATTGGCGCTGTAATGTCTTACACGATAAGGCGTTCGCCAATCTATGTTCTAAAAAAACTATGAAGGGTTTCACTGTATTCAAAATATTCATAATTTCTTTCATAACTAAACTATAATACAAAGAGAAGCATGTTTTATTCCCATATTGACCACTAAAAGCAAAAGTATTTTTTTCGTTTCAAATGTACCAACACAAAAACATATAACAGCGGTATATATTTTTTCGATATATCATTAATATATACTTCTACAACAATAATTGAATAAATACAATATTATTGTTTAATTACATATTAATGTAATATTTTATTTGTATTTACAAAATAAAATATAGTAAATTTATAATTATTGGAGCAATGTTGCCATAAAAAGGCGGTAAATTTATAATTTATAAATAATAAAAACGTTTAATTATTTTACCGCCTTTTTATGGCAACATTGCTCCATAATCTTCGCACCTTAGTATGTATAGATAATAGCGTGTTGGAATATTTAACTCAGGTACTACATATTGTACATTGATAGTCTAAAACCTTCAAGCACGTACCAACAAAAAGCGAGGGTATACAAACGGATAAACAATATTAATACAGATAATAAAAATTCTGTAGCGTTAATCCTCACTCGGTATAGTATTGCCCACTCCTAACACAAGTAAAAAGTTGAAATGGAGGGGAGAAAAGATATATCAGTAATTCCTTAAAATAGAGCATTGCTAAATTATTAATCTAATAGTAACAGCATTCAGTTTTTAAGTATTTGTTTATTCGATCGATTGTTAAAATTGATTGCAATTTTTATATCGATATCATAATCATTCCGAACCCATACGATACGGTATGAATTTTCAAATTGCATTTATTTAATGTTGTTATTCAATTATTAAACTTTAAAATGTGTTTTTAATTTGATAGGGCGATATAAATTAACTGGTACTATTCTAGAAAAATCTAGAATGCAAATAGTAAAAGAATTGAACTTGTCTTATGTTTCTGCCAATGAAGTCACGCGTACATTAACTCGTTTAAAATATATTTCTAGCAATGAGGTTTAGTAATTTCTATCGAATAGATGTGGAATATGCGGGTCAGGCTGGCAGGTCGTAAACAGCGCCGTAAATCATTTTAGCGTTTAATAATAACGCTAATGTATATTGAATTACATTGACGGATTACTTAAGTGTAAGAACAAAAAGTGTTTGGATATCATGCCAACATACTTAAAATTTTACTATAATGTTACTAATTATTATATCCATTATGATTGTCAAATATCTTACTTGCATTGTGGAATTAAATATCTTACACTTAGACCCTAAGAAGAACCATTTAATGTGGACGTTTTGTAAACCGTCTTAATTATCAAAAAAAAATAATTAACTAATATTATGAGAGACAACAATATGCATTGGCTA
This sequence comes from Vanessa cardui, assembly GCF_905220365.1. Lineage (NCBI taxonomy): Eukaryota > Metazoa > Arthropoda > Insecta > Lepidoptera > Nymphalidae > Vanessa > Vanessa cardui. Next base: position 11,707,264 of record NC_061143.1, read on the forward strand.
TTCATTCTTAATCATGAATTCAAATCATATGTAAAAAATAAATGAATGAAAACGCATAATATTATTCAATACGAGATTATGAAGGTGATAAATAGGTGTGGAGCTAAGACTCGTTGACTTCTAGGCATGATAGGTATATAAAATAATGTAATTGTATTTAACTAACATAACTTTTAATATATTATTTCAGTGTTATAAGAATACACAACTACTGAGTTTTTTGCCGGTTCTTGTCGGTAGAATCTACATTCCGAATCGGTGGTAGCTCTAAAATAGTTTGTAAAATGATTGAATAGTGCTTGTAAAAGCCTACTTCAATAAAGTATATTTTGATTTGATTTGACTTAATGGGGAGTAAGTTGTGCTGTCCCTTTTACCCGTAATTACTCTGACTCACTCTTCGAACGAGAACACAACAATAAAGATGAGTGGTTGATTATCTATACGACCCAAACAGGATCGCACAAAACCCCGCCAACAATTGACACATTTTTGAGACACTTTTTAGTTATTCTTCCGCCAAATAACAGTACTCAGTATTGTTGTGTTCCGGTTTGAAGGGTGAGTGAGCCAGTGTAACTACAGGCACAAGGGACATAACATCTTAGTTCTCAAGGTTGGTGGCACATTGACGATGTAAAAAATAGTTAATATTTCTTACAGCGTCATTGTCTATGGGTGATGGTGAGCACTTACCATCGGGTGGCCCTTATGCTCGTTCGCCAACCTATACCATAAAAAATAAAAAAGACACATCCCGACTATAGGCTACCTATACTAATATTATAAATGTGAAAGTAACTCTGTCTTTCACTACCAAACCAACGAACCGAATTTGCTGAAATTGACTATGAAGTCAACTTAAACTGCAACAACATATACTTTTTTGCCTAAAACATGACACCCAACACCTTAAACACGAGTGAAGCCGGGGGCGAATACTAGTACAAATATAATTTTCAACGCGATTGGCACACAACAAAATAAACATTTTATTGTAATATAGTAGTAAGTAAAGTAACAGCCTGTAAATTTCCCACTGCTGGGATAAGGCCTCCTCTTCATCATTCATTCACATGTGTCAGAATTTCTTTGAAATTAGACACATGCATTCCTCACGATGTTTTCATTCAACGCCGAGCACGAGATGAATTATAAACACAAATTAAGCACATATATATAGTGGTACATGCCTGGCTATCGTTTATGTTACGACAAATACTTAAATTAATTTATCATATCAGGTATAACCAATAGTACGATCCGTTCGCTTCACAAGGTGACCGACATGTCTGCATGTTTAAACCCACTCCCGCGAATCTTATCAACCGTTCAATCATTCTTTGAATCATTGTCTTTACTTCAACTTGAATATATTTTGAATTAGCATAAATTGCGACCTTGGCTTTTGTTTTCAATTATAAATAATGTTTTTTTTTAATGATAATGTTTCCGACAGTTCAACAATATTACAGTGCACAGGTATGTGTGAAAATAGATGCACTCTCTATTTTATAATTTTTATTATTCAAAGGCAGAGGAACCCCACACAATCGAATAGAAATCGAGGAACAGGAGTACCAACTGTTAAAATATTTTAAATTTTTCATTTATTTTAAATCAGGAGGTCAGTGCCTGGTTTCTTTATTAGTATATGTACTTAAAATTTAATATAGAAAATTAAGCCACCAATCATCCGTTTTTGGGTATCGATCATTTGTATAAAATGAAACCAATGCACTTTCGAAGAACGAAATGCGTAGTTTTTTGACTACATTGTTCGGATACGTCAATCTTTTGATGTTGGGTTTCCATGATATCAAGGATATTCGAAAGTTGAACATTTATTATATCTAGCCTTATTTCTCTAAAATAAGTGATCAAAAAATATATGAAAAAATGCTTAAAAAGAGTATAAAATAAGTACAAAAATTATAATAAAGTAACTAAAAATATGAGAACTTAGTCGGTTATTTCGGGTTACATGTGAGAGCAGAGATACCGGAGTTCATGTCAAACACATAAAATACTAGATAATATCGAAATAAAAAAGAAGAAAGAATAAATATTTGCCGCAATTTTACTTTTGTTTACAACTCCCTTTATGTATACAAAACCCGCGTATTTGAATCGACGTCTCCTTTACGGCTCTACAACCCTTAATTGTATCAAGACTCAACAAAAACATGAAAGCATTAGACATAAAAATGATATACATAGAAAGAGTTAGTTAATATTTCGTGTTTTCCTGTCAAAGTTCAGATTCAGACTCCGCCAAAGTACCAGCTAAAAAAGAGCAGCACCAAATACGTGGGATCGTTTGCGCGTACTACCGTGACGAATCGGTAGCACAACTATCTAAGGTAATTAAATTACTGGATGTGTTTTAAATTGGCTACGAATTGGCAACAGAAATTGTATCTCTTACATGAAATGTCCTTGAATATCTTGTCCATAGTGATGATTTGTACTTACAAACATAGCTTCTGTTCCTTGATAGTCAGAATTGAACCCGATGAACACATATAAATTATATTTTGTAAGCATTTTTAACACTTTTAATTTTAGGTTATAATTTTATAAAATTAGGTTACTTGTATTTTTACTTTTATTTGTTCTAATTTTTAATCGAAAACACTTTCAATATGTAATTGTTTTAGTTACGTAATACTACGACAATGAGGGTATGTGCAGGTAGTGTAGATATTTAATTCATTATATAAAATTTAGTTGAACGAATAATGTAATAATTTTATTGTGAAATGGTAAACAATATCTCATATCCTAGTTATGGTCACAATAACATATTGCAATAATTTAATTACTACAAATCGAATAAAGAAAACAGATAAATAAACCTTATGTGGGTGTGTAATACATATTTTCAACTTTATTACACTACAATAACATAAATTTCGCCGTAAATGTTTCTAAAATATAACCAAAAATATTTTGTTTACCTATTGTTATTTCACAAAATAAAAAAAAGTAAAAAAATCATTTTTTATGTTTCATTCAAGTATTTAAAAGTTACCATATATAACAGTAAACAAATATAGAAATAAGAAAAAATCGCATTGAATCGACATCGAATAACAAAATAATTCAAACACACGTTTAGAAACCTTAGAAGTATCCGAACGGTGAGTGGGAGATCTCAAGATCGCGCTGCGTGACGTTTTGTCCGCCCGCCGGTTCCCGGCACCCCTGCCCGCAGTCCGCCGCGCGCCGCCGCGCTAGCTATACGTGGGGGTATTGTCGCTCTCGCCGATTCCACACACCGCATTAATTTAGAACTGACCTGTGAACAAATACAACCGTGATTAAACGTTCTGTGCCGCATAACAGTGAACTGAACTCGTGTGTCTTGTGTGTACAAAAAAAATACGTTGCAACATAATCTCTCCTAAACATCTACGGCTATCTTTGCGTGAGTATTCTAAAGTTATTTAACTGTACTTTCCTTCCATGGTTTGTCGAGCTATGCCGGTTCTAAGGTGCGTATTCGCGGAAAAAAACCTGTCGTCTCGAATGATTGGCTACGGCGGGTTGTTTTGTGTAAAATGTTAGATCTAGGTCGCTACCTGGTGGCTAATGTACGCATCAATTTTACATGTTTCAATGTTTTGTATATTTGAAACCGGACGCATCTGTTTTCGTATTCCTCGAAAGGGATATGAAACAGAAAATAGCATTTGATATACATTGAAATTTATGTTACGCTGTTATTGTTTTTAATGTACTCAATACTAGCAATGACCCAGCACAAACTAATTGTATTTGCAAGTTAACCTTAGCAATTTAAACATAGTAATACAGTTTGAAACTAAAACAAATAACTTTGAAATAGATACACATAACCAATACCTCCATGTTAAAATGATGGTTTTATAAACTGACCAATTTAAGTTAGACATTCGATTCGATTAGATTTAACCTATTCGTCTTACATTTTACATTTACTTTTTACGATAATAGGGAAAATATATAAGTCAGTTACAGTGAATACCATATTTAAAATTCCTTAACGCAAGTATTTTCATAATTCGTGCCATTTTCCGTTATTTCTCACGTACCTACAGCTATTACGCAAATTTACGAAACCTAGTTTTTCATACCAAGGAGCGTTATAATTAACTGATCATTTTGTTTAAGATGTGCCACATAGATACATAGGCTACACTGTCTTATTATTTTATAACGAAATACTTTTTATGTTGCGTTGCAAGCGTTGTCTTGTGTTTGTTTATTTATTTTCATTTATAATATAGGTACGTTTTGCAAGTAAGTTGTTGGAAGATGCACAGATACAAATACACAAAACTCTACAAGTGTTAGTGTAGTATGAAGCAATATAACTTTTATATCGATATCGATAAATATATATCGACGTATATATTGCTCGCCTATCCATCAGAAAACAAATTACGGCAGTTTTTGTTAGCACTTAAGCAATTTTATCGCATTTCGTTAGAACGCAACCATTCGCGTGGGCTTATTACGATATTTAAAGGTTATTTTTTATTAGACAAGTGACATGCAACTTTTTTTATTTTTAATCTGTGCGTCAAGAATGTTTGTGTTCTGTTATCAAATGCTATCAAGACTTCGAATACAAACTATAAAATAAATAAAGGTATGGAATGTGGCCTTCGTTTAAATCTAACGATTAGGTATGTTATTGTTTTGAAACAAACCTTAACTGCTACAAATGTTAATAGTGCATAGTGAATACAATTTTAGTTAAATACTTACTTACTATAAATTGTATTAAAAAAAAAAAAACTTGGATGCATTTTTCAATATACGAATAAAGATTACAGTATTATAAAGTAACGAATTGTTTTGAAAACTGGTCAGGAAGACAGGCTTGACGACTACAATTTCTTTTTAATTTTACAGTAGAGTTTCAAGCTTTGATTTCAAGGCTTCCAAATCTTTCAGCCTTGAAATCAAAGCTTGAAACTCTACTGTAAAATTAAAAAAAAAAACATCGAAGTAGTCATGTCTCTCTGACCAGTTTTCAAAACAATTCATTACCTTATATTACCATATGTGTTACTAATTTTATGTCAAATCCATATATGCATATCTGATGCTTTATACTTTAATGCCTGATTCCCCTCAAGGTTTTAGCGCTATAATATAACATCTCGGCATGATTAACAGACCGAAAAGCTTAATAAGTGGGACGTAATATATTGGAGATTGGCGAAATCTCGAAACATACGCCAATGTTTGCCATTTGGCCGATTATACCCAATGTAACCTTTCGTGATCAGTAACCCACGCCTTCTGTCATTACTTTGAACAACGATGCAATTAGAACAGTTGTGTTGAGTACAATTCAAAGTCATTTATGTCTAACGTCGTGAAGACTATCACGTTAAATATTTCAGGGTGATGTTTCTGGTGCATTCTATATGCTAGAAGGATACCTTTATAGGCTATGTCGCTTATTGCTATCGATGAAAATTAACAAATAAAAAAGATTTATATATTCCATAGTTGCCATTGTATTTAGATAATTTATATATGTATAAAAACTTGGAAATTTCCAGAAGGCATTTGATATTCGATTTGAATAACATAGATTATCCAGTATCACGCCAATTTAATGTCAAAATCAAAATCAAAATATACTTTATTCAAGTGGGCTTTTACAAGCACTTTTGAATCGTCATTTAACAATTAAGTAAAGCTACCACCGGTTCGGAAAGTAGATTCTACTGAGAAGAACCGGCAAGAAACTTAGTAGTTACTCTTTTTCAACATTTAATTCAAATAGATAATTTGGTTTTTCTTCTCCTGTGATAGGAAAAGGTTATAGACAATAGAAAGGTTAACAAAAGGCGGTAACCAAATAATATATAACGTTATCTTTGTTAGTACAGAAAATAAGAAGTAGCGACTATACTTACGAAAAATTAAATAAATATGCAATTACTGGAAGAGCTCTCTTCTATTACCGTTCTCGATCTGATATTTAAAAAAAAAATGACTGACGTCATCGATATCCGCAATAATACGATTGGAATTTTCAAATATCTTATTATAGACAAAGTTTTATACATAATATGTACATAATTGTAACCAAAGTGATCATGCGAATAATTCATAACAATCGCGTGATAACAATGGCGTGATAAAGCGCTTACTTAGTAAAAATTAACCCAATTCCCATCAATATCGAGCTGACAATTCCATGAATTATATTGTTGTTTCATTCAGCGAATACTGACGGAAAGGGAAAGGAATTATTCCTTTTTTAAATGAACCAATGCGAAATGTTTTCAGCTAGTCTTGAAACACAAGTGATTTGTTGAAATTAAAGCGACGTGCTAGAGCTTTATTATCGCTTGAAGATTATATTGAGATTATCTCCGCTTTAATTAGTTCTAACGCTTAATACGTAAACACACTAATGACAAGAGGACAGTTCAATTAACAAGGCTGATACAGAAGCTAACATGGAAGGAACTGCTAATATAAAATATATTAGCGGAATTCTAGAACATGAGTTGTAATAAACTAGCGATCCGAAAGGGCTTCGCTAGGTTGCAATTGGTACCACACACACAAAATTATAAAATTATCAGTGCTTCTTTACTATATTTGACATGTATTATATACAAAAACCTTCCTCTCGAATCACTCCACCTATTAAAAATCCGTTGCGTTAAAGATCTAAGCATACATATGGCCAGACAGCGGTAAGCGACTTTGTTTTATACTATGTCAAGATAATGATTGTTGAAATAAGATACTTTATTCTTGCAAGCCCGACTGGGTAGGTACCACCGACTCATCAGATATTCTACCGCTAAACAACAGTACGCAGTATTGTTGTGTTCCGGTTTGAAGGGCGTGTGAGCCAGTGTAACTACATGCATAAGGGACATAGCATCTTAGTTCCCAAGGTTGGTGGCGCATTGACGATATAAGGAATAGTTAATATTTCTTACAGCATTGTCTATGGGTGATGGTGACCACTTACCATCAGGTGGCCCATGGCTCGTCCGCCGACGTATTCCATAAAAAAAGCCGTATATCGTACACAAACAGTTCCACGCGAAGGTTTCCGAATTAGTAAAATTATCACGTCAAATGACATAAAATTTGATAATACGTGTGCAAGGGAACGTTGCGGTTATTGCATCTCATATTTATGCCTCGAGTTTATTGTTCGAACAGAAAAGGCAATTTATAACAGACAATTATAACCCAAACAGCGTGCATCCAAAGCATTGTTTGCAAATACGTCCCAAACCGATGAATGGTATCGAGGGAACATTTTTTGTAAGGCGTGTCGTTGAATATTAAAGGAAATTTGTAAACGCATTAGGGAATATTAATTACGATTCATATGAAACATTAAATTTGTCATTCTTTACAGATAATAGACGCTAGACGACGTTGTACTTTGATTATCTGAGCTGTGCTAGGCTTGTTATAGTGAATACGTTGTGCAGTGTTGTATACTTTAATAATCATGATCCAGCAAATTCGACCTGACCGAAAAGACTTCGACGGTAGGACCGTCTGTTGTGCATGCTTGAGAAAAACTATACCCTTAATGGCATAGGGTTTGGAACTCAGGAAGAAGCAACGAATAACCTTGTATTTAATATGTACATGTAAATGTATCCATCATCCTCGATGAAGACAAAGAGGGTGACCTGGGACATAAATGTTTATGTTTTAGTATACAATATGGGACTACACTGCAAATATAATTTATGAAATACGATTATGACAAAAACAGAAATGTAAAGATCTATTCACAAACGAAGCTGCGAACTTAAACTCCAATTATTTTTATTATTGAATTATACATAACATAAAAATATCGTATTATTTGTATTTTTTTGCTGACGCTACTCTTAGTCGTCTCACGCACACTTATCAACAAGACATCTCGTAAGTGTCACTCATACAAATGCAAGCCGATAATAATTTAATGTGGAGGGGCGCGCCTTCATACATCTATATCATTACATTAATATCATGTCATACTAAGGTGAATAATCTTGATATTTATTTCGTAACAATATAATTCCAAATTTAAGTAATATCATATCAAAATGTTTTATTTACAAATACCATGCGAACTTTTGTCCGAATACAAATGTTAGTTACCAAATACTTAAAATTTACCTTTATCGATGGGAACTGGGTTAAACACACGTAGCCGTTATCATGTTGTAATAATGACTCAATTTAATTGTATAATTTGTATTGTATTGGACGATTATTATTTAGGTATTCGTAGTAATAACGATTGTTGAACAATTTATATTATGTCATTAATAATTCTACATCGAGGAAAAGGTTACCGTGATAATACCAGTTAAAAATTATTTCTTCTTATGTATTAATAATGTAAGCCAATCATGGGGCGAGAACTACACATAAATGTGCAGAAAATTGCTTTTACTACATTTCTTTGTTAACAAAGAATTTATGTTAGTTTAGTTACTGGCCGGATAGAGGGCAGCGCTATGGATGTAAAAGAAAAAAGTATGTAAAACATAAACACAATGAAAGTAAACTGTTTTTAACAGAGTATAAACGAATTGACATTAAAAATATAATTTAAAAGAGGTTTCATCATTTTGGCACCAAATGTATGTGACTTGTTAGTTTACAGTGAAATGAAATCAAAAGTAAACCTGTTATAGACTTCAGGCTTTGAAATTACTAAAAATACAAAGTTCTAATTAAACGCGTAGTTTTGCGTACATACTCACACATGTATGCACACATATACAAACGCACAAGTTAAATTTTAGTCCTTTTTTAAATTTAAATGTTAATGTATATCTGAGCAACTTTTTTAAGAAAAGAGTATTTATGTTGTTGCATTTTTACTATATTGAAGGTTAAATAAAAGTTATTAAATTGCTTTCGCATAACATTTAAATTTATTTTCCAATTTTACGAAAATCCGAACGAAGGTTACGAATATTACGACACCGCGTGAATTGACAAAAAGCGTGACAATATCGAAAAACAGCATAAGAACTTTTTTGAGACAAAAAAAAGAAAAATTTCGACAAAAGCGTTGAAAGAAAACGGTTATCGAACATAAAAAAAAAAACTTAAAAAAGAAAAATTGAATCCACGTAATGATTTTTAGCGGTGGCTCGGTTTTTTCGTGTCGCGGATCTATCTATTCTAATTTTGCCTTGACATACCGTTAGAACGATTATCTTTTCGTAGAACATTGGTCAATATTATTAAATCCCATTTTAGGCTTATCTCAAACAATACCTTGTATAGTAGTTCCCTGTCTCTATTGTATTTGAAGTAGACAAATATTATAGTTCGATACTTTCTGTTAGGACTAGGCCGAAATGTAAATGAAATGACTGTTTTTTTTTTAACTGTATCAGAACATCTTATTATATAATATACTGATACTATTGTCTTACTCTATTTATGTGAAGGAGGGTTCACCAATAGTGGTAGAAAGGCATTCGAAAGAGACAGCATGCAGATGATTCAAGACGTATTCCTTTACTTCCGGGAACTAGAAATAATTATCTTATTTCGCCATGTCAAATTAACTGGTAGCCTGGGTTTGAACCCGCAAACATTTGTAAAAATACGCTTATTAACACTAAGCCTATCTATATTTCTATCTTGTTAAAAATAAGCTATCATATTTAATAGGTAACTCTTGAATATTCAAAAGATCTTTTAATATTTACATAAAAAAAATGTTATTCATAGTATGACTGTTTTGGTTTGACTAAGACATCACAATGTTTGGTTAAGATTCATGTATTCTAACCACTAATCCATAAAGGCTGACTCACGGAACATCTGTATTTTTAATTGCTAATTATTACTTGTATAAATAATTATGATTTAAGGTATTCTAAATATCTTATTTACCTTATACTCTTCAGCTGATAGCTACATAGTAGCTTCAGCTATATAAAATTATATTTAAGAAAAGCCTTTTCGTACTTCGTACGGGAAAATTCAACCAAAATTATCAGTCCCATTTAGTTAAGTAAGTTAGTAAGTTGGAATATGAAAATATTATTTTAGTGAGCATCTACTTGGCTAAAGAAGTAACCATGCTATTTATAGAAAATACACGGAACTTATTATAGGTACTTCAATAATCCAATGGCCCGCCATTAAATAATTGAAGTTAGTAAAGATGGGTGTAAAACAGAAATTCTAGAAAGATTTATTTACAGATTGTTAAAGGGAATTATGGCATAGCAGAAGCGTTTTTTTCTGCACCGTAATTGTCCACAATGAGTACTCAGAATACGATCAAGGTAGTTATGATTGTTTGCGCCAGTAAGGTTATAATAAAGTCGGTGGCCAGGTAAAGAGAACGGAAATTAATGTAGGGTTGGCAAAAAAATTGAAAATCTTTCCGAAGAATGTTAATCCATATGACGGCGTACTTAATGTATTAAAATACGTAAGAACAAGATAACTTAAGAACCATCTATAATCGCTGGTGGATTAAGTCGGTAATTGGATAATTTGTGTGAATTATCAACACTCATTTCTATTGTATTTAAAAGTACACAAGTAATAACTGACTACTTCTGAGACAATTGAGTGCCGCAAGGGCGTTAGTGTGTGTTACTTGGTGGAAAGATGTGGCAAACCAAACAGCAGCATTGTTGTGTTCCGGTTAGATAGGTGAGTGAGACAGTGTAGCTACAGGTACAGAGGTCTGAACATCTTGGTTCCCAAGGTTGGTGTTGATTGGCGATGTATTAAAGGTCAATATTTTTATGGCCAATGTCTATGGGCAATGTTTTCTATTAAAACTTCCTTCTCCATTCATAATGCCTTATATTTTTTGTTTGACCAATTTCTGCTGTCGGTCAAACGTGCGACCTTGCTACGATCTTGGCTCTTAAGACATTTCAAATCAGTTGTTATCAATATACGTCTGATTTAATTACTCAAATTTTGTATCGTGCTATTGTAATATTTAGTTCGCATGCCCTTGGAGTAATATTGTTGTTATATAAACAGTTCTTAACAGGGTAAAGTCATTGAAGGATGCATATGCGTCAGTTTTTTTCGATACATGCAGGTTTCCTTTGATGGAAATGTTCTTGGATGTAAATATCACAGGAGCTTGATCGAATTCAACCCGAAATCTTCTGCTTTTTCATAATGTATATTTTTTTCATAATACTAGAGCAATAGGCGTCCATAGACATTTGAAATATTAACCATTTCTGACTACACCAATGCACCAACAATCTTGGGAACTCAGATGTTATGCCCCATTTGCCTGCAGTTACACTAGTTGACTGACCCTTAATATAACCGGAACACTAACAATAATGAGTATTACTGTTTGTCGGTAGAATATCTCATCACAAAGTGGTACCTACCTAGACGGGCTTGCAGAAAGCCCTACTACCAAATCAACGGCTTACGGCTTGTGACATAAAAACTTCAACCGATCAGTTATTGAATTACTGACGCCGATTAACGATTCGTTAAATTTAATACCCGGGCATACCGCATATGCATATAAACAAAACAACACAAATACAGTTACACAAATTTGTTGATCTCTGTTTAATAACGATTTAAAGAAACGTACGACGTAATAATTAAAAATCAACAAGTTAAATACAACGCTGGAGTCTGATGATAAACATATTACAATCAACGACGTAATAAATATGTCGACAGATGAATTTTGCATTTAATAACTAGCGAATCAGGTCGTCGTAGCTAAACAATGTTCTGACAGACTATACGAAATTGCGTACAAAGATGAACTGCTTCACGCAGTGATTAAATTGTTTTCGGTTGTAACATTGAGTTAAGACACTGGCATATTTGTGGAAAGAATAAATTAAACAGGAATATCGACATTTAATTGTATGTAAACGCGACATTTGCGAGAGAAAGTTACAATGGATGAATTTATGGGAAACGAAGGGAATTTATTCATATATGTTAATTTGTACCAATAAAAATTATAAGTAATGTCACAAATTGGGAAAAGGACGCGATCTTTTACGTAATTACACAATGTTATGAGTCAAACGATATTTTGGAAAAATTATAATTGGAAACATTTTCTGTCTTCAGAGGCGTTATGCAAGCTGTTCCGCGCGATTTCACTCACCACTATTGCGCCAACCCCTGAGGTCATAGTGTAATGTTATATTTTTATGCTGTTAAAATTCGGAATAAATGTTCTTGTTAACGCAGAATTTTTCGAGGTCTAGCAATCATAAGACTAATCTTATCTTAAGGCTAACCTTCAGAGAAAGAAACCAAATAAACTTTATATAATTATCAAGCTTACTTAATACTCCCTGGCGTTGCCTCTCCCGACTTCGTACAATTGAAATAAGTATGTTATCTATGCCAATTATTTCGTATAAAAATCTTGCTGTCGTCACTACATAGTATAAAACAAAGTCGCTTTTTTTGCCTATCCCCATTTATAATTAATCTTTAAAACTGTGCAACGGATTTTGATGCAGTTTTTTTAATAGATAGAGTGATTCGAGTGTGAAATTTTTGTATATAATACTCGGACAATGTAACACACTGATAATCTTAGAACTTTGTAATATGATGTCATAAATAAGCAAATTCTGTAGTGTATTTAGCATCAGTATTACACCCGTGCGAAGCCGGGACGGTCGCTAGTTATATGCATAAAGATGGATTCTTAGATGTGATGTATACTTTATCTATTTCCTTTGAATATATATTCCTTTATTGATGCTCAGAAACATCGAAGTCCATCATGTTCTACCACCTCAGTTATGTTTATTGATATGGTCTCATGATTGCACTCTTCTATAAATGGAGCTGGTGATACTTCAAGCTGCCGTGATGCAAATACTTGATACCGAACTCATACTTTGTATCATAGCTGAATAATTTAATATTCTAATTTACCTTCCTCCCTGCAAATTGAAATTATTTAGATTATTCAAATTGTTTCGAACGCGTTTACACATTTTCCATGTGAACGAGAATATTAGATTGATTAGATAATTTTCATCTTCAGCAAGAATATGATTGGCGGAACCCGAATCATTACTTCATTTGTTTTTATAATTCTTATCGCGCTTGGGGTGAAGAAAATTGCAAATGGAAAATTTTGCCATATGTTTGCGTCAGTCGTGGATTGGCATTACGAAAAATCTTCAAATCCTGACAAATTGAAATGCATTAGCTTTGGGACATTTGGCGACTCTTACTTTCAATTCGTGAGGTGTGTCTCTGTCATAATTGATAGAAAATGGAATGTCCCGTACAAAGCGAATGCCATAATAGAATAATGCTCTTCATTCAATATCCAGTAGTGACTGTAAATCACTTATGAATTCAGGCCAATAATAATTTTCTCTTATCACTGATGCACCGAGATCCGCTCTGAAGGAATTTGAGATCTATTGTAAGGAGTCAAGATTTATTTTACACTGCTCTTGTTTAGGATCAAGAATTAATAGAAACTCGTACGTAGTGTGTATCGAGTGAGCGAAATTGCTTTTTGGTTCAAGATGAGTCCCACATACGGCAAGCAAAGTCGTAATGTTTATTTTATCGACGCTTTCAAGACCCATAAAAGAAAGTAACGATCAAATTTAATTGTATCTAATAATTATGGCCCTTAAAATTTTCATAACAATTATGTATTATAATGAGTAAATGGTTTAATGTTTTCCTTATAAAAGGGAGCCGCTGGAAAACCAGTTGTTAAAAATTTGGGTGTATCTAAAAGTAAGCCACAGTTGGGTCAAAGTTTAAGATTAATTTTGGAGATAACGTTTTTTTACATCAGTCTCGAACCAAGGTGACGCCCACGACGATTATCTCATTTCGCATAAATATTCGCCTTTCTGACCGTACGTCGAACTTATGGTATTTCATTATCTTCCTTGTTCGGGGGGAATTCTACTGACAAATTGTTTATCGTAATCGCATCTGTTCTTTATTGTTTACTCGTTTTCCTACTCAACTTATACTAGTATTAGAAGTTTGAAGTTCGTTATGAATGTAATCGAAAAGAGTCGAGATGGCCCAGTGGTTAGAACGCGTGCATCTTAACCGATGATTGCGGGTTCAAACCAAGGCAAGCACCGCTGATTCATGTGCTTAATTTGTCTTTATAATTCATCTCGTGCTCAGCGGTGAAGGAAAACATCGTGAGGAAACCTCCATGTGACAAATTTCATAGAAATTCTGCCACATGTGTATTCCACCAAGCCGCATTGGAACAGCGTGGTGGAATATGTTCCAAAACCTTCTCCTCAAAGGGAGTGGAGGCCTTTAGCCCAGCAGTGGTAATTTACAGGCTGTTGTTGTATGAATGTAATCGAGAACATATCTTATCATATAAGTAGTAGTAGTCTAGTAGAATTATCCAGTTACGAATTAGCGGAGGTTTCATTTGTTTGGAGGTTTGCGAAAATTGTTGAAGTTCGATCGGAATATAATCTGATATTAGTGCATTTGTCCTCCAGTTCGTAAAATCAAAATTACTTGATTCAAGTAGGCTTTTACAAGCACTTTTGAATCGTCTGCATGTATATTCTACAGAGATATTTTTTCAATATTTAAAAATACAAGGTCATGTTAGTGAAAAACATTTTTATATGTATGTGATCTTCTTAAATGCCAAATGATATAAGGCACGTATAAAAAATATTTATATTAAGATTGATAAGAAATAAAAAAAGGTCATATAGAAACTGTTTGCTTTGATAGAACATTTTTAAAAAGTTATAATACTAGACATTAGTTGTAACTCATTATAGATTCATGTTTATATATAAAGTGAATAAAAAGTTAAATGACTTCCGTTATATAAAGCACATTCCAGTCTGTAATATGTGACAAGACAGCAACTAGTGTCGTAAACCATTCAACACATTTTCACCTCTAAATCCATCACAATAAGGGTTTATTTTTCAACTAATTTAATGCACCATTGAAAATTACGTATTACGTAAATCCATTCGTATTGTTACTTCAAAGTCGTCACAAGTAACAATGTGGGAATCGTATAACAATAGGATGTTAATAATTTATCCACCTGTATCCCTCCCGTCTCACGTGAGAATATAAAATAAGGATACACTATTTACATGATATAATACTACTACTAAATTTATTGGAGAAAATATTAGATATTTCTTCTTAAAAAAAATATTATACGTAATTAGTAGTTCTTGAATCGAAATTGGTGCTTAAACTTAGAAATTCGTCATATAGGTATTTACGCCAGCAGATTAAATTCAAATATTTTTTTTATAACATAATATAATTTAGTTTATAATCAATATAAAATTAAAAAGTAGATGTAATTAGCTCGTATATTCAAATTAACGCACCTTTCTCTTTAAGATGCGTTAAAGATAATCAAATGAAATCATTTAAGTTTAAAGACTTGAATATCGCTTGCGAACGTCATTTGTAACTCTTCATACAACAACAATAACAACAACAGCCTGTAAATTTCCCACTGTTGGGCCAAGAGAGAGCTCTCTTTAAGAAGAAGATTTGAAACATATCCACCCCGCTGTTCCAATGTGGGTTGGTCAACTATAAAATTCACCACCGAGCACGAGATGAATTATAAACAGAAATTAAGCACATGAATATTCAGTGAAACTCTGGGTTTTGAACTCGCAATCATCGGTTAAGATGCACGCGTTCTAACCTCTGCGCCTCCGCTCATACGCAGTGGCCATATCATCGATACATTCAACGAAATTAATGGGATCCTAATAGAGTACAATTTTATAATTTTAATCCCGATTTATTTAACGTCGATAAAAATATTTCTCATCGCCCTCGGTTTTATGACCGCCTGTCGACTTATCGTTTCCGAAATCATTTTACGAGTTACATTAAAAAGGGAATATGATTTGTATCAAGTTCTTACATCGCTGTCGTTCTATCCTGGACTTAGGAAATACCACTTATTACCTCTGTTCTATATATATTTTTATTTACATTAACATATGATACGTTTTTGCTTGTTTTGATAAATAATTCTTGTGTAGTAAAACGATGGAAATTCAATTTAGTTTTAAACAATTCATTTACAATATTCTCTTTACCTGGAAAACCTTTTTTTCTGACAATAGATGAAATTTGAAGACGAGACGTTACGACAGGTGCATTATATTATATGTAATAAGTATGACACAACTTAGATGTAGCATCGGCAAATTCAATTAAACAGATTACTGCTGATTTACACAACCAATAGAAATAGCTCCCTAACGTGCCATTCGAAGCTATTCGTCGCTATAGATTCTCGCATCAGTTCAATCCGAGAAAGCAAGTACATATAAATCGACGTGTCAAATTGACGAATATAATCAGGTCATATGATGTTACAAGTTTTAAATTTGTGTGATTATCATTTTTGCATAAGAAATAAATGTTGATAATTTGGGATGGCGTCCTTAATTCGGATGTGAACGGTTTTACGAATTATACCGATGATACATCTAAGTTGTGTCGTACTGTATCTGTTATACATAGACTTTGTAAATTTTAAAGTGTACTTCTTCAAAATTAGGCGATAAATAATACTTAGTTCCTATCGATGGTCTTCTCAGCGACAAAGTGCATTTGTTCTACGATGTGTACCATTTAATTTTCACGTCGGTCGGCACCGGAAGGGGTGGGCGTTGTTTGTTCCTCGTCAACCAAACTGATTACTAATGGTGATACATGTCAACGGATAAATTTCCCTTTGTAATTAGTTTAAAATTAGCACTTTTACTATTTTTATTATAATTATGTCATAATAATACGCAACGCCATCTAGTGTGACACAAAGCAAACCTTTGCATTAATAAATGTTATTAACTGTTTGAGTAATTATATTTTCAACCGACTTCCAAAAGGAGGAGGTTATCAATTCGTCTGTATTTTTTTTTTTTTTTTTTTTTTTTTTTTTTTTTTTGTTTGTTACCTCATAACTTTTTACTGGGTGGACCGATTTTGATAATTTTTTTTTTGTTTGAAAGGTAGTGCTTCCCGTGGGGTCCCATTTTTTTCCGATGATGGTATTCTCGTATTGTTTTTTGATAGATATACTGTAGGGTTTTATTGGCTGACACCGGCTCCAAATATACCAATAACTATAACTACATGATATAATCGTTAATCGACTTTTAAGTAGTCTAATATTTTTTCATTTCATTTAACTTAGGAACACTCTAAAAAATATGTTGAATACGCAATTATTTTTATTACTTTTTCGTGCATATTCATTTGTTTTAAAATAGTGTTTTGTTTGAAGTCGGTTTTTCTTTTTGTTAAAATTTTATTTATTAATCTGTGTCATTCTACAAAAGCATTCATCGTTATTTAAAATAAAATTACTTCAGTGTGCTCGTCAACTATCATAATTAATCAGCATGTGAAGTTCCCATTGCTGGGCTAAAGCCTTTTTTGAGGAGAAGGCTATCACTTTGTTCTATTACATTATTACGCAAGTGTGTTGCACGCACACTACAATATAATATTTCCTTGCATAGTTGAGTGCGGTGCGTAGGGGGACCCCCTTGAGTTTACCCACTGTAACCAAAATCAGTCAGAACGAAATTATAATATATATCAGCATTGAGCACGCTTTGCATTGTATTAATATCCTGAGTGATTTCAATCACAGTGACCATTTCTCAACTACACAGAGCACACAATAGCGCACTAACTTTGTTCTATGTTATATATATACTCACTAACTTTGTTATAATCGAGTTGCTTTTGAAAACAACGCGTCCGAAAAACCATAATAATTGTGTAGTGTGTATTTGCCCAGTCCGGACTTAAAACCAGGACCTCAGGATCTGCGATTGTATAATCTAGCTAATAGACAAAAATAAGTAAATAACCATAGTACTAGTCATAGACAAAGTATTAACCATAGACCAGATGAGAATTTTTCTCGGTAAAACCGTTAACAACAAAAACACTTCAAATCGGTAGTAGTTTTAAAATTGAAACAATCCTGTAAAATGATTGCATGAACAACGTGTTGATTTGGTTTGATTGATAAGTGAGATGAATGTTACTTGTCCTGTAGCTGTATTTGTCTTTATATCTGCTGTTTCGTTTTAACGTCTAATAAATCTATCTGTTCCTCAATAGTTTTTATTTCAACATTCATTTGAATTTAGGTTAACGTTTTATTGTTCTGCATTTAAATTTAAAAGGAACTGAAATTTTTTAGGCGTTTCTTTGAAGACATCAATTCACGTGACAATAAGGAGAAATCCGTATAGGTTTTAAAGTTTATACGCACATAAAATTAATTCTTTGCGTGTTGAATTACGGAGCGATTAAGAAAGTTGACGGTTTATCGGTTTTTATATTGCGACCGCAATCACTTCGAATGTTTGTTTTGTAATTATTTTTAGTTCATGTATCGATTTGTATGTGAGATATTATATATGGTACAGTCGAGAAATGAAAAGGTTCGTCACCTTAAGATCTATTTTCTTGTGCTCAGTATGAGCGATAATCTGCTTTACCGATCGAGAATGACATTGCGTCGCAATGAGTTGATGTTTAGATTCAAAAGGAGTTTAAAATTTGATAAAGGAATTCATTTGAAAACTGACAAAGTTTTTTTTGCTCTGACTGTACATTTCTTATCGTATGGTATATGTCAATCATTAAATGAAGTACATTTAATTTAAAAGTAAATAAACTTTATTATATTAGTATGATTACTATTTTGATGTGATCATCAAACTACATTATATACAGTCATACCTGTAACATGGCGAGCGTCGTAATTGATTATTTATGTATACATTGATTACAGTTGTAAAATAAAATATAATAATAATTCTCGATATAAGGTATATGGGTAATATCAGAGAGTGGATTACAAACATTTTAGCTGTATTATATACCAGTACATTTTCATACATAATTCCTGAGCAATTTCGTTAAAATTCGAGCGATTTACGATGCTTCTAAAATTACATTGCAGCACTGCATTCCCTAGTTAGTAGCTACATAAAAACTTTAAAGCGCTTTAAAGCTTCAAAATCTCAGTTCCGTCATTGTTCGACAATTACGACGAAATAAAACATACATCAATCAAACGCACAAAAACTCTTCCTTAACATTAAGCATTATAATGATTATTATTATTCCGTAAACATTTTTAAACACGAAAAGATCTTTTAAATTAATCATGTTCGCTAACAAACCAGATGTTTATATTTGGAACGGTACACGGTTGTTTGGGGAACTTGGGGTGTTTATAGATTTTACGAGCACGTGGAGACACGGTGTTAATGCCATGTGTTACGGAAAACGGACATGGGATGTGAAGTTTGGGAAGCCCTGCATTTGAGTCGACTTGAGTTACGATCCTGTTTCCTCCTAGTAAAGGTAAATATGTAGTAAAATTAACGAAGACATTTATTTTGTGAATGGAATTTTTTTATGAATCGTGGGAGATGTTGTTTGTTCAATGTGGAGACTTAATATGTTTTAATTGTATTGCAGTCGATAGAAGTGTAATAACTGACAACAACAAGTACAAGTAACTGACAACAATAGTAGTTGTAGTGTTGTTGTCAGTTACTTGTACGAGTTATTGGTATTCCGAAAATGAATGGTGGTTGATGAAATTTGAAGAAATTCGTTATGAGCAAGATTGGACATAGAACTGAGATGGTCCAGTGGTTAGAATGCGTGCATCTTAACCGATGATTTCGGGCAAGCACTATAAATATATAAATATGTGCTTAATTTGTGTTGATAATCCATCGAAATTCTGCACTATGTACATTCCACTAAACCGCATTGGAACAGCGTGATGGAATATGTTCTAAACCATCTTCTAAATGGGAGATGATCTAAGAAATTTACAGGTTGTTACTTTACTCTACTACCATGTGATATACTGTAAGGTACTTATAATGAGTAAACGCGAGTGAAGCCGATCGCGACAACTACTGACTGACAACATCAATTGAACATTTGTATATCAATGATAGCTAAAGTTCTAATTTCAACAATTAATAAATATTTATATAAATATATTTATAAATATTTATTATTAAGCAAATTTTCAAAGACAATATAATTGATGTGAATTTATTTAGAAATATTATAAACACGTTCATTTAATTAAAAATTTATTAACTAAAGAATGCAGACGTTTAAATTACCATTTAAATAAATAACAGTATTTAAATCAGAACACTTAAAATAAATTATAACGTATTGATCATTGTGTAATACGTATCAAGGATAGTATATAATTATGTGTTCAAAGAAAAAAAAATAGTAAAACACATGCCAATAAAATTAATTGTATCAATTTTGTAATTTAATATAATTATTCAAAGTAATTTTTTTTTTGTTTGAAGTTGCTTCGAGGCAATTTATTGATTAAAAAAAACAAGCTTTAACTTCTGTTTATGTAATACAACTAAGAATACCACATACATAGATAAATAGAAAACTGTTTTATTGTTCCACGCTTGGGCCTCATACGCTTTTCTGTTCTTTTCGAGGTGATTTGGAAAATATTCCGCCACGCTACGCCAATGTGGATTGGTGAATAGAAAATTTAAGTATAGTAATTGGTTTTCTTAATGGTTCTGTATATATGCCCGTGGAATACTACACTTAGTATAGTTTTGACAACTCGTACCTACTTGTATATAGTAATATTATTAATATGTGGCAGAATTTAATTGAAATTAATCACGTTTACCTCATGATAGTTTCCTTCACCTGGGCTGTATTATAATCACAAATTAAGCCTATCAAAATTCAGTACTGACTATCTACGTTTAAACCCACAAACATTGATTAAGATGAGCGCGATCTAACTACTGTTTTCTAAGTACGTATTTTTCATAATATTTTTGTAGTGACAAAAATACATGAAAACAAATAAATGTAGAATTAAAAACAGTATTATGCTCATTTCAATCTTCTTATATGAAGTTTCTTGGTCCATCAATTACCATTTTCAAAGGATACATTTACGAAGCCTAGTAGTTCCTGCTCTTAGTATTATGATGCTCAATTCTAAATATAAATTAATATGAATAGCAATTTTAAACTAGCATTGAGGGCTTAAGTAAACACTATTGATACCAGCCACTGAGCCAGCTAATGTTTGTATACAAGCAGTTATAAAATACAAGGAGCATAAGCATAAAATAATAAATAATGTCGCTAACCTTCACACGTCTCATTAAAATTATGGATAAATATGTTTTTTTATTTTATTTAAAGCGTCAATATAATATATTTAATAGCTGCACATAAATCATTCACTTAGACTAATAAAAATACATTAAAGTTAACACAAAATAGCTTATTATTTACGAAACAGTAATAAAAACAATTAAATTAATTAACTTAACATTGCTGAGAATCTAAAGCTTGCCATTCACTGAAAACCGTCTATAATTACATGTATTTCTATAATAAGCTTAATTGTTGTTTACTAGATTTAACCGGCTAATTAAATTAACGCTATGCTGTTCAAGTGATTCCGGGTAATGTCCTTATTTTCTTGATCCAGGGTTTGAACCATCGCTACACAGCAACCTCCACACACACGCAAACACGCACACACACGCGCGCACCCACTCACACACACGTGTACACACGCGCGCACACACGCGCGCACCCACTCACACGCACAAATTTTAAAATACAATGCACAACGGCCATTAATGGAGTTACTCTACCTTCTGACCTGTGATTTGCCGATTATCCTACAGAACATTCCATTTTTTTTTTCAAAATTTAAATTTAATTGGAATTGTGTTTTTTTTTAATTAATCCAAAGAGGTACGAAAACTCTTTTTTGTAATTTTATAATCTGTTATTAATGATAAAAACATTGACGTTGTTTCACTATGAATTAAGATTTTTCTACGACAATAAAAAATAGACCGAGATGGTGTAGCGCAATGGTTGTTGCATACTTTGTTAATAGCCCGTTTTAAATTGTGTTATGGTTATAGCTTAGAACAAAAGGTTTTGGAAGTGGTAGGTGTTCATTCAAGGTTCTTTACTGTGTACATACAATAATAAACAATACCATCAATCTCTATAATAAAACAATAATAACATATATGTCATGTGATGTTCTTATTATACTATACAATTAATCATTTTAAATGTTACGCTCTTTAAACTATGCTATAGAGTGGCCTGGAGCTTTTAAAAATAAAAACCTTTGAGTTATATAGAATCTGAAAATCGAACTGATGGTAACTTTATGTTCAATTAAATCTTCAATAAATTATTTGAACACAGAACATTTTTAATTTGATCTTTGATCTCTTGTCATATGGTGATTTATCAGCAGCATTTGCCTGCAGTCGATTCCATTGTTTTTACACTTAAATGCACTGCGCGACCCCCTATATATTGTCAGATACAAAAACGCTGGTTGTCATGTCCGTTCAGTTCCCTGTTCCACATGATACTATACAATAATTATAATCTCAGTAATATTCTGTCGATGTAGAATAAGTGATATTAACATTTTGAATAATTATGTGCATAGCATCGCTCAATGGTCATAATTGCGAGAGAGAGGTGCGGTAGGTATAATGGCAAGGTCGATGGGTTGTTTTAATAAAACCTCTGCTCGAACGTGGTAGCTAAGCGATTGCTATAACAAGATATATTTTGAGGAAACTGAAGGTAGTTGTTGAAGTTTTATTTCCATTCCAACCCATTTCAATTTTCTATTACCCGATTATGTTGTAGGACAAAAATATAATGAAATTTAATGGTTCTTTTGAAACCAATAGCGAGCAAATATTCGGTTCTAAATATTTATGATTTTTTTCGTTCACAATACTGATTTATAAATAGTAATAATTTCATCAAATTGGCGGATAAATAATGTTCATTTTTACGAAGTAACACATCCAGCGTCAATGCTACGTTGATCTTGAGGTCTAATAAGTTATGACTGTAATTACACTGACTCACTCACCCTTCGAACCGGAACTTTGCTATACAACGTACTACTGTTAAGGATTAGCAGTCAAGCACAAAGGCTTATCAACTATGTATATTGATTTGATATCTGTGTGATATCATTTTATGAAAGTCGAGTGTAACAAAACCCCCCTACATAGGTAGTAGTGACGCATCCTTATATAGACGCAAGAAATTAATTCATGTATTAAATTATTCGATTTGTTAATCATACTATGATATTAGCAGTATAATCCCATTTGGCACTATTGAAATCTATTAATCAAATTTTAATTAAAGATTGCTCAGAATCTTTATTAATTAATTAAATTGGCAGAGTACAGTGTGACTCAGAAAATGCTCACAGTGAATAACGACTTCAATTCCTTGTATTGTACATAAGTGAAACCATTAAAACTGAAGGAAAAATGATAATGTGTTGACAGAACATCTCTGAACTCTGTTGTCCCGATCCAAGAAAACAACAAGTTAATTAATGAGTTAAAATGATAATTATAAGTAACATATGACGATCAAGCTGGTCTTCCTGACTAGTGTTAGCGAAAGTGTCATTATCATACAAGAATGTCTGAGTCTTACATTATTATCTGTTAATCTTATAGCAAATATATCCGAGGTACGGAAGTGTTAAGGCATCCTTCCAGACTTAGACATGTGTTCGCAATTTGAATCCCCGTCCAGTCATCTTCCCGATTTGTGGCCTTACATTGCCGCCATAGCAACGAGCTGTAAGTATAGCATTGTATAGCGTTGTATAGCATTGTATAGCGTGCACTCATACGCTGTGATTGGGGGGACGAAAATAAACTCGATTGTCTTCCGTATTTCACACGTCGGTGATTCATAACTTTGACATTCCGAAACGAACATAATCGCCTTATGTATGGAATTTGTGCATCCCAGTTTATTTTATTGTGCATTTATTGTATAGGAAGTTATGTGCAGTACGATTTATCATAAATATTTTTAAATAAAATTACCAATAAGTGTTGTGATTAACGGCATTTGTTTGTGTGCTATGATTTTTCTCTTTAAAGTTTTGATTTGAGCTTCGTAACTGTTTTGTTAGAGATGTATCTAAAGTAAAGTTATTTAGTTAAGTAATCTTTAAAGTAATTAAACGACGACGACGGAATGACGACATCCGTGGTCAAGTGGTGTGTACGTCGGTTTCAATGGGTGCACTACTCCGAGGTCCCATCTCCGAGTAGATGTAGATTACCATTAGTTTTCTATGTTGTCTTGGGTCTGTCAAAAGTGCTTTAGCTACTTACATTGGGATCAGATAATGTATGTGATGTTGTCTCTTAAATCTTAGTCTCAATAATTTCATGTTAGTTTTAAAACTGTGTAAGATTAATAACGATAAGAACTATTGAGATGACTACAAATTTGAATTTCGTACATATACCTACAGCACCGAACATCAAGTATTGACATAAGTTCTATGCCTGTTTAAAAAGAGAGACTTATCAGCTGTGGCATTTATGACTAAATTAAGGACTATTATGCTTAATAGTATTATATACATATCGGTCTTTAAAAATTTTACGTTTATATATCTACTAGCTGTGCCCGCGACCTTGTACGCCTAAGTATAAAAAAGTTATTTGCCAGTGAAAGTCCCGTCAAAATCGGTCCAGCCGTTTCAGAGATTAGCCGGAACAAACAGACAGGCAAACCGACAAAAATTGTAAAAATATATATTTTGTTATACACATATGAATTGAGTAAAATAGGGCTATTTTAATATTACAAACAGACTCTCCAATTTTATTATATGTATCGATTAGCTTCGAATGCTTCTGTAATTACGTAATAATAATGTTATTCAGCCTGTCGCTCTTGGCCTAGGTATTAATCTACATTGATTTAAGATGACATAGTTATTTCATTCGTTGACATTGCGTTAATATTTATCGGTATTTTATCGCTTATTGATTTATTAAAGGTTAACTTACAAGCCCAATGGCACGTAGTCTCTTTTTCGTTGAAGTTCTGTTAACTAGAATTCTTAACTAACTTCCACAGATATTTTTAAATTAAACTTTTAATAAAAGTTTATACGTCAATACAAGATTATATTAAATGATAAAAAAGCGTGGCGTTAGTAGTTGATTTCCTGGCAGAGTAATACGTTTCTTACTGGTTCTCGATGCAATCTACAATTCGAACAGGTAGCTTTATATTTCAACACTATAGCGTGATGATACAAAAGTGTTTTTATAAGGCTAAATGAATAAAGACTAATTTGATTTGATAATATTGATTTGGTCATTGTTAGAACTGAATTGATTCAGTGGCCTGAATCTGATTTTACGGATTCAAAGCCAAATAGCCTTTCTTTTAAGAGAATTAAACTAGCTACACGTAACACGTTTATTTTTAATCAAATAATCTTTGTATTATTTTCCGATCAAGCTATTGTATTGTAGTTTTAAATTAGATAGTCAATAAGTAAATGTATTATTGAATGAAGGAAAATTTAATTTTGTCGCTTAATGACAGAGTTGTGTGGGTGGGAAATAAACATATCGCCTACCGTTTCCAATTGTTTATAATGTCATGTTAATTATGTGTCATGTGTTTGATGTTGTAATAATTGAGTGTTTATATTTTGCCTCGTTAGTCTATACCTTTAACAGTATATGTGACAAGCTTGGCTCAAATTATGAGCCAACTTCAAAAAATATATCAATGGTTATCAATTGGAAGTAGTAAGTTTTGAACTTGGTTTACACAAAAATAGTCTTTTATTTAACCATATTGTATCTTTGTAATTTTTTTTATGGTGTACCTAGGTTGGACGAGCAAATGATCTGATGACAAATGGTTACGACCGCTCATAGGCAATTAACCATTCCTTGTATCACCAATACGCCACCAACCTTGGGAAATTGGATGCTATAAACGAAACAAAACAATACTAAATAATACTTTTTGTTTGAGTATCTGATGAGTGTCTGGTTAACAGCAAGTAACCCAAGAAATCTATTCGTAACGTAAGAATCATTTCAATGTTGAAATTAACGTTACATCCGGATATTACATTTAAATAAATGATACACTCAAATCTGACCTTACTTGCGTGATGATACACCGTGATGAGAGATCACACCCAAATGCTCATTTCAAACTATTGGTTCATTTCACATTGCATTATAAAGTAATAGCATTTCAAAATTTCCTTAATAAATATAATTATAGTCACTTATTGGTGCCATCATATATAATGACGAGTTTTATTTGGAAATATGTATTTGTAATCGGCAATACAATAAAGAATATTATAACAATACTATTGAAATATAAATTACCCTTGATGTTCCCACAGGTTAAAATGTAATTAGGATAATGGCTGGCTCGCGTGTAACCGTAGAAACTCAGTCCTTTCTTCTCTAAGTATTGACTTAAAATGTATAAAGATTAACGAAAATACAGAGAAAGTTAATATTTATTTTTTTGTTATTATTTTTATATAATATTATTCATCATTGTGGGTCACGTCTACTCCTTAATTATTCTACAGTCAAATGTTACCACGTCATATTTTCATTTGTGATTTATTTCTAATTACAAGAACAAAGAAGTTATCTTCCCGAACCCTATATCATTGAATTAGTGGTATTAGTAATTATTCACACTTCTAACAGTGCCAAAGTATGGACGTAGGTGGACTTACGATCAAGTAGACTGTGTCTGTTTGTTATAAAGAATACTAGCGACCCGCCCCGGCATCGCACTGGTACTTTATATCTATCGTTACATTATGACCAAATTGCTTATGTGTTATTCTGATGTATGTTTTATATTACTGTAAAATTTCATCCAAATCCGTTCAGTAGATTTTTTGTGAAAGAGTAACAAACATAAATACATCCACCCTCATAAACTTTCGCATTTATAATTTTAATAGGATTTGTGATTGAGTAGGAGCTGTGTAAGAGTTATATAGTCCACAAATAAATGTCTATACAAATGTGTTCCCTATTCTTTCATCTCATCGTAATTCGACAATACCAGACTTTTAATTTAGAAGACAAAGCACGGAAGTATTCACCCCGGTGTTTGAGCCCATCCCCCCGGAATCTGCAGTATTACATATTAGCCTCAAGATAAATAAGTCAAGTAATAGTGATATGTATAGGTACTAATTAAACCAATCAGCGTTACCTTCCTCATTTTGCTGGCTTTGTTAAATATTTCCCACATTACCTGTGTAGATTTCGATCAGATATACAATATACACGTTCCCCATAACGCATGTTACCCTACATAAGGTGACCCCAATTTTGTTACCCAGTGTAAGGGTAGCATTTGTGCAACAAAAAAAAACACGATTTTTTGTCAGTTTGACACCGTTTTCAATTCAAAATAAAGGATAGTGTTATATTGTTTGTAATTTAAAATTTACAAGACTCAATCTTAAGAATAGATTATTTAATTAATTTGGTAATCATAGTGTAATTTTACGCGTGTCTGTAGGTGTGTTTGAGGTTTGTGTGTTTGTATGTTTGGATAAAAGATTCAATCGAAAACGACCACAGTCGTGCCTTGTATGAAATATGAAGGTGTATTTGCACGAACATAAGTGAATACATTCAAAGAGGGATACATATCCCGTTGGAGTTCTTAAGAGAGCTCTTTTCATTTGCAAATGAAAAATTCTCTTGTTTCTTCAGCGACGCTACATCAAAACCCTCCACTAAAGGGTTATTCAGAACGTACTCATTTCGCTACGTCTCTAGAGGCCCTACAGACATACAAAGCATCTAGCGTTCTGTACCTTAGCGCCGACGAAAATTGTTAAACAAAGACTTTCCAGACAAAACAGCTGTTAGGCACGTACTTTTGCCACCTAAATACATGTTTAATGGAAATATAACCTCGATATTACGAGATAAGGTTTAAATTCGTATGAAAGATAATTGATGTTCCGTTTAAAGGATTTGTATCTGTATGTTAATGGGATAAGGTTGATATTCGCTTGTGTGATTTTAAAAGGTAATATATTTGTTACAATAGCAAATGTCACCGTGGTTTTGTTCCAGGATGTCATTGATGGGCTCGAGACAGACTGGGGTGTGCATTAAAATTTAACACAGCATTATGGTTCTTTTAGCTATGGTAATAAAGCTCATAACAGTTTAATGTATTTGCGTACGTGATCTTTACAGTTTATGAGAATAATGAACAAGTAAATGTGCAAAGAAAATTATCACTTAGTTCTATAGTAATAGGTATCAAAATTGAGGAATGTGTTTGTTTTAATGACATTGATCCCATGATAGTTGCATAATAAGAATATATATATGTATATATTACCATGTACTGTATAGACTTTAGTCATGATTCATCAAAGTACATTAACATCTCATTTCTTAATCGCGATATCAAATTAAATGATCCGATGACATAAATAATAAAATAAAATGTAAACAAAATATTCTTGAGTACGAATATATTCTTATTTATCTAAGGATAGTATTTTGTTTTTATTATAATGTAAATAATCTAACAAAATACGCATAATTTACAAATCAATTCAATTCCTATCTTATATCTCGTAATCATTACGAAAAAAAGGTTGAAAGTCATTGATCATAAATATATCGCAGCATTCAATACAATTTAGTGATCAAAACAAAATATATTTCTCCGAGTGACAATAAGACGGCATTACTTATGTAAACAGAAACATTTTCGACGCAGAGACGTAGACGCGTACAGCATTCATAATTCTAGATTAAAGCAACCACACGTCGTATCTTTGCAGGATATTTGCTAACTTTGTATTTCACAGTCTATGTTTCAAATGATTCATAACAATAACAACAGCCTGTAAATTTCCCAATGTGAAGGCCTCCTCTCCCTTTTAGGAGAAGGTTTGGAAGGTTCCAATACGGGTTGGTGGAATACAAATGTGGTAGAATTTCTATAAAATTAGACACACACGGGTTTACTCATCGAGATGAATTATAAACATATATTAAGCGTACGCTTCACAGTGGTGCTTGCCTGGGTTTGAACCAATCATCGGTTAAGAAGCAGTCCTAACTACTGGGCCATATCGGCTCCCAAAAAATGTTGCGTAATTTTTGCTAATTATCTGCTAAGCTAGCTGCCTGTTCGTGGTATATTTCACAAGCAATCACATATTGTTATGGTCGCTGAGTCCTTATTTTTAGCACTAAAAAATGTTAAGATGCACTGAGCTTCTTGCATGTTATTAAGCGTTCTTCGACCGACTACGTACGATAAGGAATGATATGCATTCACCTATACATAGATAGTTTTATTACAAACACCTCGTCTTTAATAAAAATCGAATTAATATTTTATCACGGAACCGCACTGGTTCCGTGATAAAATATTAATTGAGACTATTAAATCGTCTCTGGTGCATTTATGCATGAAGCTATGAATATTGAAGTGGAAGAAAGGAGCCATTAGGGATCGCGCTGTTGCTGAATTACTGGAACGTTGAGATGAGCATTTTACCGCAGATGACATTTTTTGTAACAACTTAAACATAAAACATTTACAAAAGAAAATGTTTAAACTACCAAATTGAATATTTATAAAGATAAGGAATCAATCCTTATCTGAATTATGAAAATGTCCTTAAATATTCTGCATCTCGTACACATTCATTGATTACAAATTATTTAAATTCGTTCACTCTGAATGTAAAAATAACTAAATATAATCAATACATTAATTTGCCATACCGACTTTAAAAATGCCTTTAGTTTTATGCCGGCATTCCGAGGAGACGTTTAATATTAACACTGCAAATAAATTGCAAAGTAAACGAGTTTAATAAAGACCGAAATCCACTTACCATTTATATACAAACATATCAATAAATATGATGCATTCCATCGCTGTCGACCTTCATTGCAAAGAGGAAGTTGGCAAAGCTGTCGAAGTATTGCAAATGTCTTGTGAACCGTTCAATGTTTAAATACCACAGTGTAGTGATTTTAATATTTTACTGTAAGCAACTACATATCTATATTTTTTTATTATTAATATTGTATTTTATACAAGATTAAATTATTTACGCTTGTCACGTCAATCGTCTTAATTTAAAAAGGTTGAAACTAAGTATATGCAACATATTAAAATAATATTTTTCCTCTATTCCCACTTCATCTACGTGACTTGACAATTTTTTTTCTACCCAAATGCAGCGCACCGTACCCAATCAAATATTCCAGGCGTCAAATTTAGTAGAAAAAAAAAATTCAAAATCGTACTAACCTTCTACAGGCGTTGGGTCTTCCAAAATTGTACGAACATTGGTTTTGAACTTTTTCAGTAAAGCATTACAAAAAATATACTCTCATTTATTGGTGTCGATTCTGGCCTTATCATTAATACTTTTTTTTGGAGACTCGAAATGTAAAATGTATCAAAATCGAAATAAACTTTATTCAAGTAGTTTTTTACAAGATATTTTGAATCGTCATTTTACAAAAATGTATTAAGTGAAGTCACTTTTATACGTCAGTTAGTGTAATTACGTAAGCAGCAGTTTTTGATACAATGCATACACAAAAGATACCGGAAAATCTTGCATTGAGTAATACGGTAAGAAAATCGGACTTAAGCTGTTTTTCAAATGATGATACTAACAAATATTATAAATGGGAAAGTGAGCTAGTTTACGCTTTCATATCTTAACTACTCGAGCAATTATCATGAATATTTACATACATCTATTCAAATGTGCAGAAAAGGATTATGTAGTACATCTTCCTCCATCACATGAATTGGAAACCACTTGTGGAATCTATATACCTATAGCTATACATAAAGGAAGCAAGAGCTGGATGCGAGTAGCCTAAGATTGATCATAGTGGCTTGCTATTGGAGAGGTGTATGTCCAGCAGTGGACGAAAAAAGCCTGTTGATGATGATAGCTATACAATTTCGTATTTGTGGTTCACATTTTAAGTCAAACTATCAGTGTTTTGAAGGTCAGTCATCTAGAATCCCTATATTTATAATTAATCCCTTGTACGTAATACATGCGTAGTGTTGGCATTGAACCTTATTCTTTACAATAAAGGAATATTTTTCCAAGAGCTTTTTTAAGTCACAATATATTTGTAAGTCTTATCTTATATCCAAAATCTATTTAAAATCCGACATTAAAAAATATCAAATATAATAGATTATACTAAAACTAACTCTCCTCTCGTAACTTGTACCATTTTATCGGAACGTATTGCATAAAAATGGACTATTGTAACCGTTCGTTCTCAATCCAAAACAATGGACTGTAGAAATTTGATTTATTACATTGAGGATATCATGAATTAGATATCGTTACCTATTTTGGTATTTCAAGGAATTAGTAATACATCTTGGCTAATCTAAAGCTATTGGAGTAGATTTACTTATGAAAATGTCCAAATATCCATAACAGTCTATATTTCATTAAAAATGTTACGTAATTTGGTCGTTTTGTAAGCAGTAAGAAATATCCTATAGAAGATAAATTTTCGAACTGCTTAGTCCTTCTCTTCAAGCCCTCACACCATACCTTACAATGTGGATGCACATTTAGTTGAATATCTTTGACAGATTGTTTTGTACGATTATTCCTTCACCGACGAACATGAGCTGAATTATAAATCCACCTCCAGGAATTGAAACTGCAATCAAGAAGCATATAGAGAAATATGTATACACTGTAAGAAATACGACAATATCATACTGCCTACACTATCAATGGACTGGCAATCTTGGGAACTAAGATGCTATGGGCCTTGAGCTTGTAATTACTCCGGCCCATCTTTTAATCTGCAACAAGCAGCAGACAGGCAGACGGAGAAAATGGGGGGCATTTGATTACAAGTACTCATGGCCCCACATAGATATTGGCTCTGTAATTTTAACCACTCCTTACATTGTCAATACGTCAAAAACTTGTGGTTTTAGTTATACTGGCTCAATCACCCTTCAAACCGGAACACAACAATCCTAATAATAGCTATTGCTGTCTGACGGTAGAATATATGATGAGCAGCTTGTACAAACCCAGACGATCTTGCACGAATCATCTGGTACGTCTATCTCCTTTCGATACAATACGATTTGTTACCAGTTTAATTTATATATTATATACCTAATAAACTTTGTATTAAATCATCTATCCTTTTTTCTCTTACTAAAATTATTGTGTATGGCAATATATTCGTGGACAAAAGAATCACCAGTGTGGTATATTATGGAAGATCAAGTTCAATGTCAGTCGACAAAAACTTGGCAGACGTGAGGGTACTAATATCTCTAAAATAAAACCAACTGACAGCTCACTGACAGTTTTCAATTACATTACACGTTTGACGTATGTCACGTTCTGCATTTTATAATCTGTTTACGAATGAACAATTTATACTCGTAATTGATTTTTGTAATTGAATACACAGAGTATAGGAATTAAAATAACCCCCTTCTTGATGAGAAGGCTTCATATTTAACTATAATTTCATTCGTGGGCTTACTTAAAAAGTTTTTATACCATTTGACAAAAGAAAATTCGAGTTTCTTGACTAGGTTTTAGGCTGAAATGTTTGGTTGGAAAATTAATGTGTCTTTAAAACACCGGGGTATATCGGCTCTGACTATGTATAAGGCAACTACTAAATACTATAACATCCTTAATAAAATTATAAAACCGAAGGGTTGTATGTATGAATGTTTGTTACTCTTTCACGAGAAAACAACCGAATAGTTTTGCATGAAACTTTATAATAATATAAATTAGAATAATATATTGGCTATTGTTTATAAAGACATTTATCTGACAATCAAACCCTAAAACGCAAATGGAGCCCCGGGCGAAAACTGATAGTTATTATTAACAATATAGTGATTATATTTTAAGTCAAAAATGTTCCTGTATATATATTTTTTTATAATTATATTTGTTTAATCGTTCCTCATATAAATATAAATCAATTGTCGATTAAAACGATTCATTTAAACAATCTCCTCAAGCTAATTAAATCTCAAACCACTAAGAAGTATGCATATAAATGTTTAAAAAAAAAATACCGTTTTGAAAATTTAATCGCTTAAATAAATAAATCGAAGTCTTAAATCTCAATTCCCTTGTCACAACAACCTGGTTAACACGGCTGTATATTCGGTGATGACGCTTCGGAACGCGCTTAAAAAAATTAATGACATCTGTCAAACTGTATGGCGCCAATTTTTTATTCGTTCGTTTAAAAATGTTAAAGAAAAGATGGCTTGCGGTTACGCCTGTTTGAAATTAACTTAACTCGATACGGCTGTAATTTAATACGTGGACTAAGATATAGGAAGCCCAAAAGCTAAATCTCTTTGTTGTTATATTTACCATTGTAATAATGTCAAATTGCACAAGATAGGAATAACACAATTTTTGTAGCCCGGTGAATCAATTTCCTAATTCGAATCGAAGGTTACTCAAACATATCGTTAAATGCAAAATGTAATGTGTCGTCATACGAGTTAGTGTTTATAACCATGCTTAATTAAGTGTACACAAAGAAGATTATAAGCGATAGTAATGCAAAAAATAAATTCATTCATGAAAAAATTATGCACCCAATTATCGTCGTTACGTGTCACTGAATAGTTCCCAATTTAGAATATCTATAAATATACTGTTAATTCCCAGTCGGTGCCACGATATTGTAATCAATACTCTAGTAATTCAATCAGTCGAATAAAAACCTCAGTCGAAGTGAAATCAGGGTGAAATTATATCAAGAAAGCAATGTCTCGTTAGTATGATCACGGTGCGTGAAAAATAAAAGTGACACCGAGATTGACCTGAGAACAGCTAGGAGCTAAAATAACCTAGTTGAATTAATATGCCGTAGCTATAAATAGATGATTCTCAGGTTATTGGCCGGCATTTCTTTGCTTTTATTTTAATATTGATTATATCTTTAATAAGTACCTGGATTATACAAGAATTACTTGTT
Source organism: Vanessa cardui (assembly GCF_905220365.1). Taxonomy (NCBI): domain Eukaryota; kingdom Metazoa; phylum Arthropoda; class Insecta; order Lepidoptera; family Nymphalidae; genus Vanessa; species Vanessa cardui. The sequence continues at coordinate 11,741,250 of NC_061143.1, forward strand.
GACAGAATTTGTATTGGATTAAAAAATTATTGTAGATCTGTGGACATTATTGGAAATTATATCAAAATAAATCTAGTGCTCACATTAACGTTCAAAAAATGACGTTCTCACAAACTAATCAAACACTTAATAATTCATATTTGAATAAATTAAAATAGACAATATTATACTGTTTATTTTGCTCATATTACGATACACCCACATCCATCAACTATGCGATGTCATCGCAATTAATATCGATTAAAATAACAAACTTTCGCCGATGTTTGATATAATCGATCAACTAGCATCGATTCCAAATGGATGAACACTATACCGATTGACGTTTTGCGTGAAAGTGAGTTTTCTTGTATTGTTGGAAACAATTTACTATCGAGAGAACTAATGTTTTCTATAATGAGTTATATGTAAATAGCATAATAATTTTACCTTCGTTTGATGTCTGCTATCTGATTCTAGGTGTGGCATCGTATGAGTCTCTTATATCAGCGCAGATTTAAATTGTGTGGGCTTTGACAAAATGTCTATGATGATAATCTTTAGAGTTCAGTATGTTTCAAAAAAGGTTCAAAAGGTACTAATATTTAATAATGTTAATTGGATCCTGTAATGTCAATTCCGCTATCAATATCTAAACTATTAGAACTAAATCCACCAATGAGTAGATGACGACCAAATGTTTAGCCCAATCAAGTAAAATTTAAAGATTGCGTACAATACAATTTCCACCAATATTTACGTCTGACAAATAATGTACTTTCGTGACTAAGTCGTTATTAACGTAAATTTCATTTACATTATGTATTTATCGACTACGACTAATGCGTTCTTGAAGACTTCAAGACAAAATTCAAATACGCTTAATATATGCGTACTTATAATATAGCTAATACAAAATGCCAATATGTTGAATATTCTAAGTTTTCGGTTTTGGTAAATAGAATGACAAAATAGTAGTAACAAATTATAGTCGAAGCATTCAGACTTTGTTAATCATTGATCACCTGACTATTTCAATGCTTAATATAATGTTAAATTCGTTTGCATACATTGACAATATCGATAATCGAACTAAACATAATACATTAGTAAAAAAGTATATTCGATACAAGATTTTGTAGATGATAAAAAAGCGTGTACTTAATATCTGTTGACTTCCAAGCAGGATATATTAATTTAAATAACTGTATTAAACTAACTTGACTTTGTATTTTTTAAGTGTTGAAAAAGAGTAACTACTGAGTTTCTTGCCGGTTCTTCTCGGTAGAATCTACTTTCCAAACCGGTGGTAGCTTCACTTAATTGTAAAATGACGATTAAAAAGTGCTTGTAAAAGCCTGCTTGAATAAAGTTTATTTTGATTTGATTTGATTTAAAACCTTAAATTAATCGAATACTTTAAGCACTCATTACATAGCTTACAAACAAGCATGCTTATTAACAGACCCCACCTTCCCTTTACCCTAAATCTTCATCAAAGTTGTGTAAGCTGTAAACATTAAGGTACGCATTTAAATCTAAATGCTCTAAATCACAGTTAATTATAGGAGGAAATATTAGAAGATTATTGTCAACATTTTAAACAACAGTTACTTTACGGTCAAGTTTGCCACGCTACTTCATCTGAATATTAATAGAGTCGACTATTAAAATTGAATATATAAAAAACTTGATTTAAATGGAGTGACTTTAAATATATTGAATTATTTGTTGATTTTGCAATATATATTTAAATAAAAAAAAGTAACAGCCTGTAAATTTCCCACTGCTGGGATAAGGCCTTAAGGCCTCGTCTTCCATTAAGGAGAGGGTTTGGAACATATTCTACTACGCTGTTCCAATGCAGGTGGTTGGAATGCACATGTGGCAGAATTTCGTTGAAATTAGATACATCCAGGTTACCTCGCAATGTTTTCCTTCACCGCCAATTACGAGATGAATTATAAACACAAATTAAGCACATATATAGTGGTGCTTGCCTGGATTTGAACCCGCAATCATCGGTTAAGATGCACGCGTTCTAACCACCGGGCCATCTCAGCTATACCTATATATATTTAAATAGGTTTAGCTAATTATTTCTTATTTTATAATAAAATTTCCAAAATAGTAAGCGATAAATAGTGCGATATAAATTAGTCTACGTTTTTGTTCATTATCCAGTTAAGATATTGATAAGAAATTTCACAATATACGGAACACAATTTCCAGATACCAAGATGATTTGTCTTTTCATACATATCTAATAAAATGTCCACTATCTTTTAAAAATCAGCACGTCGATCTCTAAAATAAGAAAATAAATGATAATTAATTTTTAGTCAAGTAATTTAGTCGATTCGGAACGATATAATGCGATGAGCTGGATACGAAGCTGCTGGACCGGTTTCCAGCGAAATGTTCATCGACCATATGACACTGAGGTATGTTTGGAAAATTTAACGCTACATGGATTTCTTGTTATTGCTTCTCCGTTTTTAGCTAAAAGGAATATTTACCTATAAGATCATTTTGAATTATTTAAATAAATACTTAAATGTTGCAACTTTTACGCTTTGAATGAAAGCTCTTATATTATACATATACATAGTTTTTTTGATATATTGGACAACATCACCTTCATTACTCTGATCCCAATGTAAGTAGCTAAATCACTTGTATTATGAAAAATCAGAAGTAATAACGGTACCACAAACACCCAGACCCATACATAGAAAACTAATGACCATTTTCTACATCGACTCGACCGGTAATCGAACCCGGGACCTCAGAGTGGCGTACCTATGAAAACTGTCGGAGGTCGATATTCTACGATTAAATTATTTCGTATTACATAATAAACTTTTCAAGTCCTTTAAATAATAATTATTGCAATACCAACCTTGACTTCAATTAGGCCCGTTAAGTTCCTAACGAATTCAGTTTTACCCATTTATTATCAATTTTTTTTTAACAGTGTAGGTACGAATAAAATTGTCTTTAGCCATTGACGAATCAGAAGTACAACATTAAAAAACATATGTAATTTTTAAACATGAAAATTGTGACAGTGAAAACAGAATCAAGATTAATCCTTGTCACGTCAGCGTTCAGTCGTGAACTGATATTGAAATGCCAAAGATATTAGCTTACTTTTAAGTAGGCAAATTATGCTTAAAGCGACCTAATTAATAAACCCTTTTAGAGTGTCTCATTGTATCTCTTATAGGTTTCTTGGTACGATTCCTGTATCGACATTAAGGGCTTTAATTATTATTAAGTCTATGTTTTTTCTTAATAAAAACATGTCTTGAATGCAATAATAAATTTTGTTTATATGTACTTGTCTAACTCTTTATAGATCTACATTATGTTTTACTCTTTTTGGGCGTTTTTATAAAAATCTATCAAGAGATTTTACTAATCTATTTTTCTTGTTTTAAACAAATTCTGTTTCTGGTAACTATATTGATATATCAACATATGTAACTAGGTACTTACGTACATATAATAAAGTGTTAAATAAATAAATTGAATATTGAATACATACTTAAATTTGATTGGCTGATAAACCAATATCTATTATAGCAATTTAATCTATTAATAACACAGGATATTAAAAAAATCCATTTTGATTTCTAGAATCCCATTAATGAAGCAACACCACTCGTAAAAAATGACAGATGACATCTCATGAGCTACAGGATGTGTTGCTTTGATTCTTGATGACTTCATGAGTACTATATTAATAACTCTTGTTCTTTCTATAACTTTATATATACATTTCTTCACACAGTATCTCGGAATCAGCATACCTATTCTAACCATTATAATGAACAGATATTGAATTTCGAATAGCGATGACGTATAATATTATTCAAAAATGTATGTAAGCTATGCGAACCCAAGCTCGTTAGAATATAATAAAACCGGTAGTCGAAAACCAACCAATTAATTTAAGGACTATAAGTGGGCATCAATGAAACATTGGATGGAGAAGTCGATCTTCATCATTTTCTATACTAATGTGAAAGGTTGCCTTTGTAAATTGAACTGACGGATTATGATTACCATAATTTCTTATACGCATATGCATCAATCATGATAAAATTCTCATTTTTCCTTTGATATTACAAAGTAAGGGCTACAAAATTAATGCGCAGCGGTATTACTTACTAATTCTAATATATTTAGCTTCATATATATTTAAACAAATACACTAATAACGTTGTCAATTTTATAATAGGGCTAGCAGTTTGCCCCGGCGTCACACGGCTGTAATACTGATACCAAATAATCTACGGAGTTTGTTTATTTTCGACATCACATTAGTCATCTCAAATTATCAGTGTTCCTTTACTATATTGTCTATGTGTTATATATAAAAACCGACCTCTCGAGTCACTTTATCTATTACAAAACACCGCATCAAAATCCTTTGGGTAATTTTAAAGATCTAAGCATACATATGGATAGAGCAGTACGCGACTTTGTTTTATACACTGTAAAGATATATGATTAACGTTATTTTTTGTTTATATAATTAATAATGTAGCTCGTTAAATCAGTTCAACGGTAAACCATAGTATGTCTGTTAATGAAAACCACAAGATAGTTTGCGTGTCGACACCGCTCTCAATACCAGTCGGCTTACTCCAATCAATCATATCTGCTCCCGAATTCACAAGCGCCACTAACACATAACAGTATGTCGTGCCAAACTCTCATAACTCCGGAATTCGACTAACTGTTACTCAGTCACTTTAAAGTAATAGAATTAATATCGAATGAAGTATTGCATTACTGTCAGCGTTATTATTAATTATTATGGCTCATTGTTTTTTTTAATAGCACTTTATTTATTTCATAGTTTTCCTTAAGCATGTAGAGATGTTCGATTTCGAATTCAAAATAGTGATATTTGAACCTTAATATTTGGTAATAAGATTGATTATAATACGATGCGATACATTGTCAAATACATTTGGCTCCTTAATAAGTTACATTTCCCGCTCCCTCTACCGCTTATTAAGCCGCTAACAGTGCACCCAATCTCGCATAACCAGGCCGGTGTGTCATTCGTGTTGTACAATTCGTCGCGCGGATTGACCCAGTGCGGCGCGTGCGCACGTCCATTTATTTTTTATTGTATATCGTTTATTGTATAGCTAAACGCTTGCTAGATATCAGACAATTATGCGCTGAAATTATCGAGTTCTAGATTGATAATAAAAAAAAAATAATGAATTTAGATTGACCATAAAATTGTAATGCTTCTGTCTTATCCGACCTATAATTAAGAGTCTCATAAATCAGCTTAGAATCGGTGTTTATTTAATGAACTGTCAATAATCATAATTAAACATTTCGGCTACTATAATTTGATGGGTACTAAATATCTACAAATATATATGATATTTTTGTGGTCATAACGTTATAAAATGAGTTTGAACTGTGTAGGATGATGGTCAGGAGGGCAAGCACAGATTCTCACGTCACAGTCGAACCTACTCATTACGTTTTTCATCTCCGAGAGCCCACTGCCTTACATCGTCGCGTAACTTTTTGTCGCTCGTCGTAATTGGTCTAACAGCACTCGGAACGCATCTGCCAGTTTGTAGGACTCGCGGACTTTGTGATGTTCCACTTCCTCGTAGAGGGTCATCTTAAACAGATGCTGTGTTTTAGAATTCTCCGTGTTGTTGTTATTGTGATTCGGATTTGTTATTTCAAATAACAATTCTCATATTTGTATTATAATCGTGTAGATTTGATTCATTTGTGATTCGAAATGTTGAATGTACTCGATCAAGTTCGACGTTCAAATTTTAAGTAAAAAAAATATATGGATAGGTTGACCCATTTTTGTCTGAAATTTGTTATTCTTGCTCATTTAAAAATAAAATGAAAAGAAGAGTCTGGGTGTGTTTTTTTTGCATCAAATAAATTATAAACAATACTTTACCTTGTACGTCAGTCAACTTTAGAACCTACGTTCCAAAATACTAGAAGATAAAATCTTCATAATTGTTCCATTTAAATTCTTACAAACTCGTACCTCTTGGAGAATTCTAACACCATAACTTATCGAGTTTAAAATTGGCGTGCATAAAGTTGGTATGTGGCTGAAACTGATGACTTCATTTATCAATGCTAACAAAGTCATTTGTAAGACGAAATACGAATATATATCCATCTCTTTCCATCAATATGACAAGAAAAAAGTGGAATAGTATTTTGCGATACAGTTTAGCGTCTCATGGTTTTGCTATTAATACGTCAATGTCAATGATTTTCGATTTATGAGCGGAACAAGGCGGAGGCATAATGAGGCATGGAAGACTTATTTAGTTTTGTTAATATGTGAAATAAATCAGACGGTATACGAGCAAACGAGTCTGGTGGTTTAGGATCAGCTAGGTTGATGGGCATTAATAATAGAATTGGCATCAGCAATCCCATGTATAGCTCATGTACAAATCATGGTACACTAGTTTCTATAAAGTTTTAGATCGTTATCTAACTAGAGATTGTGGGAGATTCGAAGAAATATTTGCACACTTAATTAAATAGGCTGATTGTGTATTATATTATTCATGTTATACTCTAAGAATATCTGTTCAGATGATGATCTACTACATTCAATTGTAAATCAACTATACATTTCATATAAAAAAAGGTTTTCTAGTGAGATTCTTCCACTCGTTTCTCTGAAGAATCTACATTCTGATTAAATTTAAAAATATAATCAGTTGATTTACAAAAAGTCTAAAGTCCAAAAAATCAGTATTAAAGTATGTAATCAGATATTTTATTGGCAGAAAACTTATATAAAAATAAATGCCTCTAATCAACCTTGCCTTTCAACTATTCATACTAAATATAAGCAATACAAAGCAGAGTAACCACATATGTTATTGGTTACCAGACACGTTTTAATTTAGCAACAGTTATATTTAAACGTGTTCGTGTTTGATATAATAATGATGACGTCATAATAATATCTCAAGGTCAAAGACCTTACAGCTTACGGAAGCACATAACAAGATTAGTGCGCAATCCGATTTAACTGCTGCTGCTGATGAAATGTATATTTCCTTCAATGTGTTATGTGGCTTCTGCTTTGTATGGGCAGACCTAAACACTACAAAAGCACTTAAATCTCAAGAAAACCTTGGTCAGATTAATTTTATTGGCAAAAATTCCAATAAATATCAAATTGATAACAACAACAGCCTGTAAATATCCCACTGCTTGGCTAAGGCCTCTTCTCCCCTAGAGGAGCAGATTTGGAACAATGTCAATGGTGGAATACACATGTGCCAGAATTTCTATGAAATTAGACACACGCAGGTTTCCTCGCGATGTTTTCCTTCACCGCCGAGCATGAGATGAATTATAAACATAAATTAAGCACATGAATATTTAGCGGTTCTTGCCTGGATTTGAACCCACAATCATCGGTTAAGATGAACGCGTTCTTACCACTGGGCCATTTCGGCAAATTAATAAATACTCTTTTAATTTTCCAGGTTAATTTTAAGTCATATCACTTTGCATATCGATACAGTTCTCATGAAAGACAGTTTACCGTTGGGAGTCGTGTTTACGTCTCGCTAATTATATTAAGATGAGACCGACCCACTGTCGCTTCCTGTCGACTGTATAAAGTCATAAAACAACGCTACTAATTTACGCACATATCGATATTTATCAATTGAGTGCATTTCTGTTACTTTACGAAATATCTTACTTAAATGTGCAAGAATTTATAACCAGTATTCACATATATTTATCCATAAACCTAATTTCGTCGATATCGTTCCATGTTGCTTTTATAACGGATAAGACAAGGTTATTGACTATAAGATCGGTTGCTTTTTGTTTCAGTTCTTATAGCTCTGAAATTTATTTTAAGCATTCGAAAGTTTTAAAAACGTCGTAAATACCATTGATATTTTTTGTATGCGTTTTTTTATCTGTAGTAATGTTAATTTTGTAGCATTGTCTTATAATATTCTTTTTATTTTCAGGTAGGAGGTATTGAAGAGATTAACAGAAAAGGGTAAGTTCGTATTCTAAAACAGAATTTTTATAATATTAATTAGAACTTGTTGACTTCCAGGCTATATAGGTACATATTATATTAAATTCATGTATAATTGTACTAAACTAACATTAGTTTCTTGCCGCTTCTTCTCGGTAGAATCTAGTTTCCGAACCGTTGGTAGCTTCACTTAATATTGTTTTTAAATAACGATTTCAAAAAGCCTATTTGAATTAAGTATTATTTGGTATTGATTTTGACCAATTAAATAATTTTGGTATGCGTACAATATTGGTGATTTCAAACTATAAATACATTACTTGCGTCAGTCTTCGAGTATTGAGCAGCTATTTGATTACCAGAAATAGCAGTTTCTCATAAAGCTGTAAAATCGTTGCCAATGGGGTCATTCACTGATGTTACCAGATTCAAACCACGCTGACACAATGCCATTGGAAGCGTCGTCACGCATAAATGACAAAATCGATGACATTCCATCACAGACAGTCATATGTCACGTAGCGTGACGTCCTACATTACGGGTCAAATGTAGACATTAGGGAAAACTATCGCCTCGAACGGACGATACTTGGAAAATATGTATTTGTTTCATACTTTGACATTTCACAAAAATCTTGAAAAGTACGAAAAACATTGATCGCAATAATATTTAGCTGTTATTATTAAAGCAGAGGATACAAGTGATTTCGTTAAAAGTATATCCGTGTTCAATGAAACGGATTCTGTCAAAATTGATGATTTTTACAAGAGTAATAACCAATATACGTAAACAAATAAACAAACTTATTTTTTTTGTTTTTAATAAAGTCGTCAGTTTTATTATTCGTTCGTATTCCAAATCCGTATACGGATGAATATTATGTATTTTATTATTATTATTATAAAGCGAATGTAACCCAGTAAATGTTAACAAGCGGGACAAATATATAAAAATCATTCGTCGACGGGCAGTTAATTGATATAAATAACATCGTCAAGTCTCGTGGCATACTGTTACGGGCAGGCCGACCCAAATACCGGTCTAACGGTCCGCTCTACCAGGGATAGTCGCAGGATAACATAACTATGAGATGGAATCTGTTTCTCTGATAAACATGCTTTATAATGTAACAATCAGGTCAGTTTGGGAACTCGAAATTTTGGGTAAATGTAGAATTTTTTATCCTAGTCTTTATGCTTATTTTCAATTTAACAGTTGAATACAGTTTTAATTTTTAGCCTCTGGTAATATTTGAATGCCTTTGAAAATTAAAGGTAAAAGTATAAATATTTGGATGGTTCAATTTAATTTGATAAAATAGTTTAGATAATACTATTTCTTCTCTGTCTTATTTCTCTTAGTATTCAGTCATAGAGAGATAATAGTTACGAAGATTTTGTGAACTACTTTGTTCCTGAAATTAATCTTGTATGACCTAGAGAATAAGCTGCGGGGTATCGATTTACATAACAATCTATCCAGAAGCTTAAATTTTATGTGTACAGACAGACAAACTTAACGATAAATATATTGACACAACACAATCCGGTTACATTAACTATTTAAAAATCATTTAAAATAACTGCCATGTAATCATTATTCTATATTATTATTATGAACATTATAAATGTGAAAGTAACTCTGTCTGTCTGTCTGTTGCTCTTTTACGACCAAACCGCTGAACTGAATTTGATGAAATTTGGTATGAAGCAAACTTGAACTCCAAGAAAGAACATAGGCTACTTTTTTTTCCATGACACATGAAAACCAAAATCTTAAAACGCGAACTAAGCTGCAGACGACTTCTAGTATAATATAGTTTAACTTTTTTAATGAAAAAGAAAAATTAAAATATCACATCAAAAATAAGTATCACGTCTGTCCACAATAGCCGAACCATTAAAAACGCAGTAGCCTCGAAAATTATCGAGAAGCGAATAATTCCCGCTAATTATGGTTCATACGCTACCGACCGCACCGTTATGGGAACGGTAACTCTCAGGTTCAACGTCACACTTCTTGACGCTTCAGTGAAATTTATAATTACTGTCCAGTAGACATCGCGATCATCCAAGCTGACACAGCCGAAAATCGGCTTCACAATTCTTTTACCACGGTTTATGAATGTACTAAAAGAATTGGTCCAAAAATTTTGGTTATTTTATTGTAGTTTTAGAAACGATATATCCACAAATTACGCGGACATCTATATTGTGTATGTAGTTGATAGATAAATGTGTGTAAACATAAATTACACATATTAACAATCATAATTTATAAAAGAAAAATGTCCCGGGTCTATGAATATATTGCGCAAGGGCAAAGGCTTACTGCATAACTGCATTATATTTCATGAGATAAACGAGCAAATGTTCTAGACTTGTAGCGATGCTATCTAAAGGTTGAGTGTTTATGAGATCACGGAATGGACGATATGTCACCATCAAGCTCGGTCCGGAGTCATTATAATGCGACAGAGCACATACACACAAACACGCGTTATCCTAGTCTGTATAGTTATTTAGTAAATCTGTGACCAAGTGTTTGGTACAAGCGAGACCTACTTTAGAAGATATTTAAATCACTAATAGTTACTCACAATTTTTTTTGTACACAATCATCAATGATTGTAGATCTATGAAGTTTGTTCCAAAACATTTCAAGTGCTAATATTCGTATAATGTTCTCTTTCTCTACGAGGCTTTCTCGTGTCATTTTATATAATATAAAATCTTGCGTGCATTTACATTACAAAATCATAACAAAATTTATTTTCACCCATAAAAACATTACTATCGTCATTGTAGAAAAGTGAATGACTAAAAATTTTTTTACTACAAAATATCTTTATTTGGAGTGACGAAATTTCTCTGTAATAAAATAAAGCACTTAAAATTTCACTCCCATTGTTATATTCACTCGTTAAATCTAGTATGAAATTACTTGCGCCAGCTCTTAAATGAAAGAACGCGTGACGATAATACCGTGACCTTGCGAATCTAGTGCTTTGAAATGTTACACATTATGTGCACTATGGTACTTCTCTAACGCTTCTTCTATACCTATTGAATGAATGTTATTTTACTATTGTACCTGCTTTTTGTAAAACTTCATCAATTTATAATTTAATTGAATGTTTATTTAATAAAGTTTAACTTTAGTAATTTGATATACATAATTTTTTTATGGGGAGTTTTTCAAGGCTCCATTTGGAGCCGTTTTTCTTTCAATCACATAGAATGAAGCGACGTTATTAAAATACAATGTAAACACTAATGTTTTTATCTCAATAATTCTATACAAATATATCTAAAGGTAAACCTCAAGTGTGTCGCAGTAAATGCCTAACTGTACTTAATCTCCGTTAAATACGGGCCGATTTGAATACTCCCAATAAATCCTATTGCGCTGCCAGCTTTGTACGTGCGACATCGTTACCAATTTATGAGATATTGCCTCGGATTTAAACTCAATCATCATTCGAATTGAAAACGGAGAAACGTGACAACCGAGACGATATTATTTAGGATAACGTTTGAATAGGAATCGAAGGCGAACGATAAGTGGATGTTTTATTGTTATTTAATTGTACTCAAAGTAAAGATTACACTTTTCTCTTCATAATTTAGTAATATTTCCATCACATAAAATAGAATAGAACTCAAATAGGAATTATGTATCAGATTATTTCTCATTATAAGATGAAATAAAGGATTATATATCAAACTTTAAAGTAGGCTAAAGTTGAGTGCTAATTACTGAATTGAATTAAGTAAAAGGATCTATTCAACATACAGGATCAATTAGAATCGCTACAGATATACCAAGAAAGGACCATAAATCTGATGCACTCGGGACACATTGCATCATTATTCCGGCTGCGCAAGCATTATGGATTCCACGTTCGATGCTCGGACGAGGATGTCTTAACAAAACTATAGAAGGACGATAGGTCACTGATAGATTATGTCTGGAACCGATAAAGACTTATTTGATACGTAATCAGAAAGGGAAGCACAAGTACTGCGTTCGTCAGAAAAGGTTTCTTCTAAGAAATAATATAATGTAACATTTGTCAATTGCGTTACGAGAATCGATAAATTGTTCGGTTTTAAAGACGAGGACGATCATGTTTATTGTTTTAATTTTATTTTGTTTCGTGTGATTTTACTTCAAAATAATACCAAATGAAGTATTTACTACGTGCTTCTTAGTAACTGTTATGTCTTAAATAGCACAATAAGATTTTTAAGATAGAAAACAATGTAGATGATAATTAAATTAATACTAAGCAGCAACTGTAATAGAAAGATATGCCGAATAAATCTTTTGAACTAGCAATTTTAAATACAGTTAGTTTTGTATAATATTTGTTGCGTACAAAGAGCTCTGTACTCAAATTAGCGGAGGCGGTGTTAACATTGTTTACGTCGGACCGAAGTTTACATGTTCTATTTTACTGAACGGGTGAATGAGAAGTACAAAGCTGATGATTGATAAGAATGGAGCCGAGACTGTTTAGACGTTTGTTGAAATAATTTTAAATGTACGATTCGTCATCTCGTTTTTATACATTGTAACATTTATGTTGATTTATAATCAATAATCATGTTATTAAAAGCTTAGATTATAAAATAACAGTTTTGTTTTATAATTAAGACTATCAAAAATAATATTCACTTAAATTTACAGCTAAAGATCACACTTACATAAGTCTATTGAAGTGCCATAGACACAAATTTTATAATTACTAAAAGAAATGACATGTAAGTACAAACATTTACTATTCGAAAATTTTCTATATGAATATTGCCTTATAAAACCAGAAATCGAACAAAATATGAGCTCAGATTTATGAATAGAAACATTCATGAATAAGGAGTACAAAGTTCATTACTTTGGCTTCAGATAAAGTACATTAATTTTAGCCGGTAGTCGGCCGCAGTGCATTGCCCTTGAAAGTTTATTTTGACGGCTAAATCCGTACACCATACGGCTGGCTTCACGGTAAATACCTCCAAAACATTAGGTACCAACATCTGCCACTGTTGTATAGGGTTGCTTACTTCCCAGTATTATAAAGGGATACATTTTCTAAACAGTTTATTCAATAAGTTGAATACTGATTTGAACTACGTAGTACCTTTTATTTTTGGCTTTCTGCAGTTCAAACCTATCTGTGAAATGACAGTATTCTAATATCGTTATTTATTTGTAGTGAAAATCAAAATCAAACCACAAAAATTTCATGTATCACTTTCCTGAATACAAAAGAAACACCCATTTTTTTACATTTATGTAAGGAGTGACTAATATCTCTGGAAACAGACAGAGTGGCATTACTATAGCAAACTAGTAACTAGTAAACTGTAGTTAGCATAAACAATCTGCCTGTTAATTTACCACATTACAGTGCAATGCGTGTTTATAATTCATCTCGTGTGCAGCGGTGAAAGAAAACATCGTGAGGGAATCTGCATATCTTGGAAATTCTGCCACATCTGCTTCGAACCCTCATTGAAGTAGCGAAATAAAGTCCAAACATTCTCATCTTTGTCCAGATGTGGGACATTTACTTCACTTAAATCGAATTTTGGTAATGTTTTCAATACTTTATTTCTGTGGGTAACCCTCGTTCTAGGTCCATTCATTTAGCTCACTCCGACCGCGTTCTCAATTAATATTGGCTCGTTGGAAGTATTGCTAAAAATTAATGGCAAACACTCCGACAGATCTAGACTAATATGTAGGTCTGGTTTGTTTTAAAGATATCTTGAATCGATTTTAGTTCGATTTAATTAGATGGGCTGCTTTGGTTTATAATCTAGAAAAAGTTATGATATCCGTTTACGAAACATACACATAGCTCGCACTTGTTTTGTATAAGTAGCTGAACAATTGGAAAAAAAAACAAATTTTTGTCCTATGACGTAATTTTTTTCCTAACAATTTCATTTCTATCTTTTGTTATATTCAGTTCAGATCTAAGCGGAGAGCTGACATTGGTTCCTTATTCGAGTAAAGGGGATTTAACTTGAATAACTACTTTCAAGTTCCCACAATCATATTTTCAAACAACATCGCGTGCTATACACCAGTTAACGCCCCCATATACAGTTTTAAAAACATTTTACAACTAATTATTTAAATAGAGGCTTAAAATATAACAGCCTTAATAAAAGTTAAACGCTATGTCCACGAGAGGTATGGTAGCTCAATTCATTTCCTCTATCCAAATTCGTTGAAGAAAAATTATCATTTATTTTCAAGGCAATAAGAGTTATATTTGCATGATATGGTCAAGTATTTTAGAACTGACTTGTACGTGAGTTTAAATGTAAGTTTCAAAGAAAAATAATTTTACACAGCGCAACTAAAATGGTCGTTAAGGTGGTGGATGAATCGTTAAGGTGTTAATTGCTTTACTAACTTCTGAACTCTGGTGTTATTTTAAGATCCTAGCTTAATTGTTATATGTTAGGGTACATCTACATAGCACTAACTAAACTAATTATAGCCAAAGAATTCCTTAAATATACAGTGTTTTCAACAAGATACACTACATTACAGATATCGTACAAAATAATAATATGGTATAATTTTACCAATTACTTCTGAAATAGGTCTATTCGTATCATATTTAAAATTTAGGATTAGGATATAAACAAGATCTTTTCATATTCTATTTTGATGTTTAAAGGATTTTATTTATAGATTGACGGTCAAATATGGTGATTCCAACAAATTGAGTTTTGTTGAGATATTTGCAGCAGCTTTTTAGTAGAATATATGATGTGTGTGGTACCCAGAAAGGTTCGCACAAAGCCCAACAAGCAGTTTTAAATATCCAATAATACGTTAATATGAAGGAATGCCGTTACGCATACCACACTCCTGTAAGTCTAAATAAACCGCTCAAATAGTCATTGCTGACCGCTAAAACATCGAACAAAACAAACAAACGGATAAGAGTAAACAAGACGTGTTTATAGTTCTGTGTTTACATTGAATTATTTTATTTTGAATACCATTAAAGCAAAGCATCCTTTGTATCATCTCATTCATTGTTTCTGCGTAAATTTCTTAATTTTATGATCACTGAATAGTTCAAATAGTGTGTTCTATTTAAAGCCAGGAGGTACTTTTCTTATAATAGCGTCTTTTTTGACTATTAACACGACGAAATAAGAAGCTAATAAGGTGAAATACAGAATATAAGTATGTTTTATTAGTCAAGCATTCGTAAAGATGGGATATTTGGGTATTTAGATATTATGTATGGAAATAGAAAGATGTGAGATGCACCTAAGATTTGTCATTGTAAGAATATTTTAAAATGTCATTCCGAGAAATTTCCGAAACTATGTAATTTAAGCGAATTTGTCCAACTAGTTTTAGAATTTGTAGAACTAGTCAAAACAAATAAGTCAAATATTTATTAAAACACACAAATAAAGAAATGTAATCCTGGTATCATAAAAGTCAAAAAATTAAATGTGTTTTTATTCAATCCACAACGGAGAAAGAAGTTGAATGTAGGGCTAGTCCCACTATTAATTTTAAGTCGTCCCTCGATACAACAAAATTTACTAAGAACTAAAAAATAGTAGCATTACTCATATACACACTGACAAAAAAGGAAAAGTAGGTATATAACTTAGTTTTAATATGTAATAAACACCGATCGATTTTTCACAAGTACGTGACAATTAAGGTTGTTAAAAAATCGTCCTCCAACCCGTAACAATGATATTTTATCTGTGCGTTCCGGCAACTGCGCAGGTCAGACGGCGTGACGTTTGTCAATGGTTGGCCACCTCTGACTTTGTACTTTCGCTGGCCGTCGGCGAATCACAATAAGCTCTGATGTCAACCACACCGGTATTGTCAACATTTTTATTAGTATTTTTTTCGTTTATCAATGATCTGATTGTGTGTTCTTTTATTCGAAATATTTAATATAATATAATTACCTACATAGTTAATGTTTTTATTATCTGTTTCGCAATCTAAATGCCAACTGCATCTATTTTGTGGCCTAGTTTGCCCAAAACAATATTTCAGCTTTCTAAGCGAGTCAGTGCGTTGTTAATTCTTGTTCCCAGAGCTCGTACGTGATATATGCTAGGGTTGCAATGAATACTAAAAAAAAATAACCACTTTCATTATTTATAATTATTTCCTCAATACATTAAGCTAGCTAAAACATCACTTTATTGTGTAATACTTTCACAGGTGTCAACCCTAATTACAAATGTAGCTTCGCTTTGAACGTCCGACACGATTACGAGACAATGTGTGTGATGAATATGTACATAAAAATACATAAGGTTACACTTTCTGAATGTATAATAAACTGCAAATCAGGACGATTTATACCATTATATGTTAATACGTAACTTAAAATTAACCCTATCATTATTTAATACTTGGTGATCCCAGAATTCCGTCTGAGCTGATGGAAGTAGTTGCTTGCACAATATTCCGATTTGAATAGACTTTTTTATTACTTGCATATTAAATTACTTTTATAAGGTGTTAAAATATAACTACATGTTATTTGTAATATTAGATCACTAGCAAATTCACTGTAGATCGAGCATCAATGTAGCTTTCAATGTTTCACGACTCTTGCAAATTCTTGAATTAGAAGCTTAAAATTATTCTACCGCCAAACAGCAAAACTTTTAGTAAGTATTGCTGATTGTTGTGTTCCGGTTCCAGTTACAGTTTTAATAAAGTAAAGTTAAGTAACAGCCTGTGCCCACTGCCCACTGCAACCACTGCTGGGCTCCTCCTCCTCTTCCATTTAGGAGAGGGTTTGGAACATATTCCATCACGCTGTTCCAATGCGTGTTGTAATGCACATGTGGCACAATTTGGACGAAATTAGACACATGCAGGATTCCTCACGATGTTTTCCTTCACCGCCGAGCAGAAAAAACTTTTTACTATGCCATCAGTATCTACGCCTATCTATGCTATAAAAATAATCTGATTCTTCGAAACCCAATTCGAATAATCTAGATAAATAAAATCGCTCAACATCAGTAGATGCATTATCATAAATCGGAAAACATGCAGTTATGGTACAATTTCATTCGTAATAGTATGTTACCATGAATATTAGTGTCTTGGGAAATGATCAGTTATATGTAAGGGTAATTTGTAACTTTGTAACGCGATGACGTATAATGACCTAGATAGACAAAATACTAGAAATTGTGGTAGATTAATTTGCTTTATGCTTTCACATTTAAATTTCAATTATTTCCCCTTTTATTGGAAGAAATTTGATTACAGGAAGCAAACTGCAATTAGATTAAAAAAAATGACTCATATTCAACAAATCTATTGACTCAATTTGTTGGAATCATCATAAATATTCCATAGATTTCCTTGTAGAAAGCGAGTGTGTAACTATGCTATAATCCTTTTGGGAGTAGTACAGCTTATTCCACAAGGGCCAAAACATATAGCTTGTATTATACTTTTCCCTCTTATATCACACAATTCCCGTTCCAGATATGTTTCTAGTACTCCATTATATGCAAATTAAACTCAAGTACATATTAATAGATCGTACGTAGATCTGACCTGTGGCTTCGAAGTACTTTGTTGTTACTAGAGCTACTCGTGATACGATATGGAAATCGTTAGGTGTGGCTTTAAATATATCTTTGGTTATTTTGGAATGTTTATAATTTAGTTCTTAACCCATTCGGGATAAAGTGCATTTCATTTTAAACAATGTATCTGTTGAATTATCAAATTTCGTCTTATTTGGGAAGCGATTCAGCAATCATTGGTTACACGGAATTTGTCGTGGTTGTTATTTATAGCACGTTTCGTCAAATCAATAGCTATTATACTGTATTTCTGTAATTAGGTTAAATTAACGTTTAGAAATTGTTGAATTTATGCATAAATTGCGCTTATATCCTGTTCCGTTAATTTTGCAAATCCAGTGCATAGCCGCTTATTGCTAATACACAATTTTATTTTGAAAAATGTTCATATGAATACAATTTTAATAAGATCTGCTAAGTATTTGTATTTGACAATGAATAAAATGTTAGTGTTATAAAATGTTTGTAGAAATAATTAGTAGGATGTTTCAAAAACAAAACATTAAAAAAAATTGCGAAAATATTCAGGCTTAATGACAAAATTAAATAAATTACAAAAGTAGGTTGCATTTTAACTCCCTTTTCTGGGTCGATACTTATTAGCACCAGCCAGTTGCGACAGATCGCTGGCGATGACGATGTAAATATTTCTTTGATTTCACCAATTTTATGCCTATTTTATTGTAATATCATAAATCAATTTTAATTGGCACTATATGTGACTATGTTAACATTTTGATATCTTTTTTGTTTGCTTTGATTACTTATATAACATAACAAATTTTATTTTATGTAAAATGTTGAAAACAGATAAGGATCATTTCAAAATTAAAACGTGAAATTTGCAGAATTAACATATGTATATACCTAAAGCAATTTGTGACACAGTCTATAAAATAATATATCAGAATGCTTGTCTGCACTTTGATCTTTTCTTAAGTACGTAAAGAAAGGAGAAATTTCGAAATAAATTCTTATCATAGATAAACTGTTCTGTAGTTATCTGACAAATGATACAACATTCACTTGTATTACGTGTTCGGATAAAAAAACTATTTTATCGCGTGAATAATCCAAGCAAAAACAAATCAAATGACCTGAAAATAAAAACTAAAATTGCTTAAACGATTTCAATTAGATTTCGGTGAGTGATGAGATTGATAATCCTTATCTGACGTGTCCATACTTCAGTTATGATAACGTTGCATCAAACTAATATTGTACCAAAAATTCAACACAACAATATTTGTAATGTACTTTTTATCTATGTATATTTATTAATAACTACTTACAATTTCAATATTTTACATTTAAAAGCTAATTAATATTATCGATAACACCTCCTATCAATGCTGTTAAACATGTTGTAGCTTGCTATTAAACTGATGTGACAAACCTATAAAACTACTATCTATAAAAGCCTACTGACTAAGGCAAATAAGTATACATATTATTGATTTATTTCATTTTAATTGAATTTTCTCACTTTATAAGCCTATACTACTAAAGCAATTAAACATATTATAAATTTATTTCATTCTCAATTAATGTGTATCCAAATATAAAGCACTTCCCTTAAAGGTCTCAAAATATTATTCAGACTAAGCTAATTATGTTTAATTGTACAGCAAAATATCAGAATATATTATTTATTTATTTATTTATTTATTTATTTATTACAACAGGAAAATTAATATCTAACTGAATTTCACACTTAGATAGATTTTCATCTTTAGATATTTTTTAAGGATGCATAATTGTTTTGTGTAATTCATTCAATAAAGTATGACGGTCATTTAAAAATACTAAGGCTTAACCCTAATCACGAAGATAATGCAAGTAAACATTGTAAATGAAATGGACATTTTCTGAAATCTTTCGGAAAATCAGCATGGGCTGTGCAACGAAGATGTTAGTACGACATCTTCTCCAGAATCTTTTGAAAAATCTAAGAGTAAATTTTATAGCTACACTATCAGCATAAGTGTTAAACGAGTCTGTTTTATTAGATTCCAACGTCATGATAACTACAAATATAGAACTACAAGTACCTGAATATTATGTCACAAGCAATGTGAACGGCCGTCAAGCTTACGTAACGTGATGAAATACCTGAGATCTGGTTAGATTGTCGTTCAACAGTTGCTGACATTGGATAATGTTGGGATTTAATACCGCAATGAGAGATAACATATTTGCTAAATGGTACATTCTAGAAAACACGATCAATTACTCAACTGTGAAGTGCAAAACGAATCAAATTGTGTCATCGAAAGTATCCAAGAGTTCCATAAATTCATTTGCATAAGGAAAAACTTAACAGAATTGGTATTCCCTCGACCAATTCACGTCAATTCCAACAGTTTTTTATTAAGCAATGAAACGAAATAATCGGATGTTTCTGAATCACATCGGAGAGTAACCGATTACTTAATATTCCGAATAAAACACTAAAGTAAATTTTACTACATCAGACAAACATATTGTCTATTCATCTTTAATCTTTTGTTATCGCTTTGAAAATACCAATAATAATACCTATCACCAAATATTAAAGTCGAAAATCGACTGATTCAAATCAGCTACGTTACCAAATGTTATAATGACTCAAAAACGTAAAATGAAACAAAGTCTATTGCAAAACTATTTGACGGAGACCGTTTTTGTCAGTGCAATGTTGTAATGAAGATGCTGAATGAACAAATGTCTTTGCAGTATTAGCAACTTCATTTATGTTACTAGATTTTACTTACTAACATATTTCAAGTAGTTTCTCATCGTAAAAGTCCATACCCATCAACCTACATTTAGAGGCTTGATGGAATTTCACGACTAATTTAAATGGTCAGATATATGTGATAAATTTCAATTAATGAAAGTTTTGAACGAGAGCCTTGTGTAAATTTTATTTTGCTTTTATTTATTTTTAGAAATAACGCCATTCCTATGTTGTTATGAATTAATATGGATCTAGAACATTTATAGCTGATTAATTAACTAATTAATTAAATAAATCATAAAAATATTTAGGGCAGAATTTAATTTTTTAGCATGTATTCATATTTTTAAGCGGACGAGCAAATGGGCCACTTGAGAGTAATTCGCCATCAGCGCAAATAGACAATGGCGCAATAAGAAACAATAACCATTCCTTACCACGTCAATGTGCCACCAATCGCGGGAACTAAGCTGTTATTTCCCTTATGCCTGTAGTTACACTGGCTCACTCAAACATTTCAAGCAGGAACACGACAATACTGTTGTTTAGCGGGAAAATATCTGGTGAACCTACCCAGTAGATGTGGTCATAATTAAAAAGCAATTGCATATTTAACTTTAATGCGTTTGAAAGTCAGGATTGGAAGCTGTAGCAATATATTACAAGGGCAGTGTCATGTCAAAGGTTACAAAGGTATCAGGTTCCGCTAGAACACGTACATATATCTCGAGCCCTCGAACGCTATGCCTAAACATCGTTTACTGCAAGCTACACCTCACAAATGTAAATAATACTATCTCAATTTTATCACAGAACTGAAATCGGTATACGAAAGCCTATCGAATAATAAATTCCAGCAATTTCTTATCTTAAACCATTGTTTCTCCTCTTAATAGACATCTCGTATCATATTTTCAAAACAACACTTAATTGTAAGTAAGGTTGACATTTTTCAACTTGTCTATTAACGTCAAGTACATCCCTTAAGACTCGAGTCTTATCTGCTAGACCCTCTTATCTACCGAAATCTTGTAAGCATTTCTAACCCGTATTTAAATGGAATAGAGTCGATATTGGCATGGCTTGGAATGCTAACTGTTAGGCTGCTTAAGTAAATATATGATAGAAGTAAATTTCACCCACACGTGGTCTCAAGACCTCTCTTTAAGAAAGGTAATAGGACTGCCAATTGTGCATGTTATGATATAGCTAAAACTATCAATATTGTGGTAAATTGTTGCTGAGATACATACATAGCTTTACGGGAATGTAACTCCTAAGTGTTGTGCGTTAAGGTTTACAATTTGGATATTAGAACATGACACAAATATGGCATTTCAATTTTAAGAAGGTGGATACGCTAATGAAATTTGCGACACCGGCTATTACACATGAGTTAAGTCATATTTTCAATCTTATTGCGTCCGACTTAAGCATCTAAATCGAAGCACGTTTGTAAATTTTATAGTATACTTCACAGAATATTTTCAACATCGCACTTATTATGGAACTTTTAGCATGCCTATTCCTGGTAAGAATCTTTACAAATTCAATTTCAAAATGTTTATTGACAAATGATCCTCATTGATACTTTCATTTTTAGGGATTAAAGACATGGTCTGGATATTTATTCGGTCAAATAGTCTCCTCTCATTTGGGAACGAGGTTAATCCTAAAATCTGACAAAGCCTTCTAATAAAAAGATCAGTCTCACATAGATTACTAAAGAATTAAATCGTTATTTCAATTTTGTATCACGATTTGACAGCCGCGTCTAAATAATCATATTACTATAATTGGATGTGTAATTATGTTTTTAAAGCATTTTGTGATTTAATATCATTAGTGACAACTACGTGCATGATGAAATATGTAAATTAATTAGTAATTGAAAATGAAAACCTAAAATTTTAATTAGGGTGTATTCTGCTGTCTGTTAATACGTGACAAGCAAAGATTGATTGAATATGTTATATACAATATTAATACTATAGACATAAATATAATACAATACTACACACAAAAGTTCACAAATGGAGAACTACTTAATTGGGTTGGATTACTTTTTACGCTTGTGTATTTTGTGTTTGATATAGTAATGACATTTACAATTGTAACAGACTATGTTTTACTGTGACTAAAAGAAAATTTTATTTAATTTATCGACGTTTTATTCCTAAATGCAATAAGTAGATATTAATCGATCTCAATTTACAACCGCTCGAATACAGTAGACATTACTAAAAGGTTGATACGATTAAACAAAATAATAATAATAAAAACGCCTCCAGGTGTAAATGTCGGACAATTTGATTCGATCTGTTCCGTTAATGACGGCAGACCAGCCATAGAGAATGATAATTTTTGTTGCGAACGCTGGTCAGGTCATTGCTCTTGGTAGCCATATTTGACCATAGACTGTTGTTTAGTGTGGTCGGTTAACAGAGCATGACCATACAAAGGCCTTCTATTTGATTTGTTAGTTCGTAGAACGCATCACCGATTTGTATATTTTTAGTAAATTTTTCGATCATTGTGCAAACATGACGCTAATGATCATAATTATACGAGACATCAAGATCTGATAAGCCGGCATGTATAAATGACGTAATAAATTGATCTTGTTCTTGAGTATATTAAATCGACACATTGATGAAATACTGCTCCAAATTCACTCATACATATGTAACAATGATTGCACAATTACCGTCAATCTGACGCGTCCTTACAAAATCTGCTATGAAATATTCAACAAAGGCGTTGTTTTTAAACATCTATTCGTATTCAGGTTGAGATTCTGTATCACACCACGGGGTGTTGTAAGCAATTTAAATGGCAAAATGCCCAAACTCTGACATAATCTTTTCGCCATTTAACCCTACGTTCTGATATTATCAGTCAAATGTATTTGTTACAATTTGCAGGTCGCGTATATTCTTCAGACTTTCAAGGTAATCGGTCTGATGCTTGACGTAAAGACATCTTACAGGGATAATTTAATTTGTACATTTATTTAAAGAATATAACTTCTAAGAAACTTGTAGTTATATGAAAATTAATATGGAAAAATTTACTGTTTTAATAATAATTAGAATCGTGCTACTCCGATGGCCTAAATGGAAGTGTGTTTGTTTGTTCCAAGTAGGGATCAAACCCTCCACTGTTGGATTAGAATTATAGTCTAAAAAGTTTTTGTATTAATTGGCCTAGTTGTGAAATGTATAATTAGATTAAGAAATCTTATTTCCAAACCTTTGACGACTTAACTTTGAAAATGACATGAATCATAGCTGCAGTCGAGTTGATATTTTGAACAGTATTAATAGAATCAAATATGATTGGGTATAATTGTTTTCTATTAGTGTTAATAGGTGATAAACCTTAATTCCTTTCATCAATTGTTTCAATATCAACAGCCTCATAAATATCTGCTTACTTGGTTAGGACATTGTTAAATTCCTCAGTTTCGCTTCATTAGCCTCTATTGTCTATGACTATTTATTAGGAACAGTGGTTCGGTCTTGGTTTATTGTAATAGCCTGACTAGTTGATTGTTGGATTCTAATTTTAGAAACGCTGGCTGTATGGAAATAGACTCTTTGGGCTTATGCAAATTAAACGTTTAAGAACAGAAGCTTGGAATGAAACGTTTCGTGATTGCTGAAATTGCATCTTGGAAGTTGAATTGTAATTAAGCTACAACTATATAAGGTAATGTAATTATTTTACTTGATATGTAAATAATATTTTCAAGTATTCGCAGATAAACGAATGCATTTAAAAACTAAAATTTTAAGCGTCATTTATGACTGACAAAAGAAAATATTTCTTTTAAAAACGTACCCATCAACAAAGTCCATTAGTGTTGCATTTGTTTGGGTTTAACGTGAAACATCTTGAGCTGTACCATATCTTTCATCTTCAAAGGGATCGCCGTAAATTACCCAAACGTCCTCCAAATATTCTGTTAAGGTTACACACTCTTTCTGTTTCTAAACCCGGATCCCATAATTCCTTCGGCAATTCATTTCCTAGTTAGCAAACGTGACCCGACTACTGTTGGAAATTAATACATGGCGTTCTATTACCGTGATAACCTCAAACCTCATACACGATGTAAACATTAGATGACTATCAGTGGTCTAAAATTTCACCACACTCTGGTAATGCACGATCACACTTTCTAGAAACTTCCGACATATTTTAAGTAATTACTATAAAAAAATACATCTATTCGGTATAGCGTTGCGTAACAGTTCGTGACAACTTTAATGTTTGTAGGTCAAAGGGTAAAGAATTTATGGTCTAAGAAAATACTCAATTATACGTGTAACGATTTTTCAAAATAAACCTGAGGTTTTTATTTATTGGACGATCTTATCTCACGTTCTAATCGACATTATATTTTTGTTTTCAATGGTCAATTAATTGAGAAATGTTTTGCTATAGTATGCATGACATCGAATGATTACACCATAAATCATTCACATGCTATTTTCATGTCAATTGTCAATCAATAAATCGGGAAATTTGAATATAAGAAATGTATTCGTCAACTAAATTTAAACGATGTAGTCATGTAGCTATTAAAAAGTAAAAGTTTATAATTGCATAGAATGATGCGTTTAGCTGGATAGAGTCGGTGGACAGGGCGTGCTCAGGGCCAAAATTATCATAAACGAGCCCAGGTAGAAAGTTGAAGAAACAACAATTCTATAATTAATAATGATATATATAGAAAGTTTTAAAATAGCGTTGCCGTAAAAACAGATTAAGAAAAATGGCCCTTTCATATACAGAAATTGTAATTGAAATTACATAAATGTATAAACTCGACAGACCTCAAAATCAAGGGCCCCAAAATCGATCCATCAAAACAAGACGGGAGTGGTCTTACAAAAACAAAACCGGCTATGCATACCATCGTCCTTAGGAGCAACAGCCGGCATGTGGCCTACAGTAAAAACCAAGGTCGTTTGTGTACCGCTTTACAAACTTATTCTTCTCTTTTTGTACCACCTTTCTTCCACATTATGTCCGTAACGTCATAAATCTCGTTCTCCTTTATTCAAGAATCGACTCAAAGTCCAGGTGATACGATAGAATATCGTTTGATTGGATATTTGGAATTTCAAAGGTCATCGAGGCCATGAATAATGTTCTTTTTTGCAAATGTTTTTATTTCTAAAGTTGAAATGATAGGTTACGTTATACTCAAGATGATCGTCTGTACTGTTTAGCGTGTTCTGGTTAGGTTTCATCTGGTGCTTCGATGATTTGTGTTTCCTGTTCGTTATTTAGTGGCAAATTATAGCAATGCAAGCTCTTTCCACTTCCATAAATTATATTTATTATAATTTTAAATTTATTTAAAATCTCTAGTACTATATATTTATGGCATGGTGTGGTATAACGGTAAATTTAATAGTATTTTATCAAAATAAATATTTTGCTTCAATATTACTCAAAAACATTATTTTAAATATTTTGTAATTCATATTGAACCTTACATTTTTACATTCTGGTATATAAATTCTTTTCTATTTCTATTTATTCTTTTTGACTATCCTTAACTCGAACCATTGAATTATTATATCATAGTATTTCATTATGAAAGGGCTTTACTGTTTGACTGTATATATAGATCTGAACTTAATTGGACAATGCTGGTATCGAGAAATTCTATATTAAATTTGCTCAGCGTCAGCTACATGTTTTTAAACCAGTATCTAGTTGCTTAGCAGGTAGTATTTCGTCACCGGAATGTCTAGTATCGAATACCAGTATCTAGAGAGGCGACATGTGCCAAAGCCTTGTAAGGAACTGAAAATAAGCTACCCGAGTTTCTTAAGGACTGGTAATAGGAATTTCGAGGGTTACTCTATTTGGAATAGTTTTATTGCCCTTGTTACTTGTAGTTGGAAAATTCAGTTGGTCAGCTCGGTTTTAATATTTATGGATCTGCTATGAGAAAATTTGTACAAAGTATTTGTTAACAGTTTCAATTCGCCATTGGGACATAATTTACGTTTCAAAAACTGGTATTATCATAGTTATTTTTTATGGTTATACCAAATCTACTATCAAAATGGAATTACTATTTTGTCGACTATTTTCAAAATTCTTTAATTTTAGCGAAGTAGTATCCTAATCCAGTTTTAGGAATTCTTGTAAATAAATAAATTAGTAAAATCTATCGAAATCAAAATGAATATTCATAATAACATATCATTCTAATATATGCGCAGCTCTTATGATTCTAAACTGCGTAGACGTGTTCTGGATTCATGCAGGTCCTTGCTCTCGCATGTTAGAATATATATTTTTTTATAATTTAATCTTTACTATTTAAGCGACGCATAAATTTAATTAGCCTTTTTTGATAACGACAAAAACTTGCCTGGACTTTATTTCTGGCCTTGAATAAAGCTTTAGTGTCAAGTTTGGGTGGATTTGGACAAAGTGGACAAATCTTTCAGTATTCTTTAAAGATAGTTTCTGTTCCTCCAGTTTTTAATTTCGAATGAGCCGTTCAAAGTATTAGAGTTGTAAATGCAAAGTTTAGTGTCGTTTTCTGCAGGCTTATAGATGGGTTCAGTTCTTAGTAATGCTTTGTTTTGATTTGATAGAGCAGTTAGTCCATGTATTTGTAATACAAGGGACATAACCTCTAATATGTATTAAGTAGAAGTAGTTTATACTGACTAAATTACTGAGCTTACCATCAGGTATTGTTGTTCTTTTGCCTTTATAAAATAAAAAAAAGAAAGCTAATTTAAAAGAAAATCAAATCGTGCTCTCTCATCTGTATTGATACCGTCGTCGTCCCTCATGATCGCTGGGCTTTATTATATGAATACATTAGGTAAAAAAACGAAAGTAGTAGTTTTAAACTGATTTGAATTTTAATGGTTCAGTATCGTGTAGTCTGGAGCTTCGGATCGAAGGGTCGAACTTGCGGTTTCATGAAAGTGGCCAGCGAAAGTCGTTTATCGAGATCGAAAGTAACTCGCTTTTTAGAAGTCAATAAATACCTTCGATTCTGAAAAACGTTTTGAATTTGAAAATTATATAAAAACTAAATATTTTCCTTGTGATTCATGTGAGTGTGAGTGCTGATGTGAGATACGAAAGTACCAAAAATACTTAGTCTAATAGTCGAAAATCACGTTAATTTAACACTATACCTGAGAATAAAGGATGACTGTTAGTTCAAAAAGAATGAATTTCCTCGGTCTTTCTAATTTTTTCTACTTTCAAAATGGTTTTAGAAACTAGTCCGTATGAAAAACAACACTATAAGTATTATGCTTATGATTATTTCAATGATTTTTTTTTAATAACAATATTGTTTTAAAGGTAGTAAAACAATTTAGGTCTTTCCTGGTCTAAATCGTACAATCATAGAATATTTTAAAAGTATTGATGATCTGTTATTTTCGGTTGGTATTTCCCTTAATGTTCGCAATATCTTACAAATAATGGATAGGTTTTTTATTTTATTTGTATTATCACGACCCAGCATTGGGATAAGGATAGCAGATTGTAATAATTATTGCCAACTTATTCATCCTTTGGTCACGTTAACATCACCTTTTTGAAGAACACGTAGTTAGATTCCAACTATATTTACAACTGAATCATTGTTCCTCGTTTAAGATATTTATACAGATCACAACTTACTAGATGATACATTGTGCAAATTATATCCAATAAAATGTTGCCAAATGTCTTTGTTCTGTCTCACGCGTCCACTCTTGTAGTGGCAATGGTATTACAAACACTGTTCTATTTCACTAACGCAATATTCACCGATAATCGCCGAATGACGAACAGTTACATGACTAAAGATAATGGGAATTTATATCAAACGGAAATCTTTTCATTCCATCTTCTCTCCGATTAAAAAATAGTTTTAAAGTTTTTTTAGTAACACTAGTTATTGCTATGACTGACGAAAGTAAATTTTTGCCTGTTTGACACATCATGACTTTAATAATCGTAATTTAGTAACTTGGGATATGAAAAAGGGAAAAGAAATATTTAGGACGGAATTGGTATTTGGTAGAAATAAATTAGTAGAAAAATAAATAAATATTTAATGCTATTAGTTCGTGATAAGTGACAAAGATGCGGATTATATTATATGTATAAAGGGATAGAGTAAAGTATCACTCTATAAATGTTCCATTTCTGAGCAATAATCAAGAGAAAGCCTTAACACATTTATAGCTAATTTGAAAACCTTGCTCAATTAGGTTTTATTAGAACGAAACTATCTTTTACGCGACTTAGAGTAACTATAGATATACTTAGGAATCATCATATTGAAAAAAAGCGTTGTGTCCCATTCAGGCGATATTTCCCACTCTTTCTCAGTCTATTTATTATATACAGTTTAATATAGCATTTTTCATAAATTCAATCGTGTCTATTATTTAATGCACAATATAGAATCAACTTTGTTCCTACTGCGTGTCCCTTGATACCTCTTGTGTTCTTTTGTTTTCTGAACACATGCCGAAATATATGTACAATAAAATCTTAATAGTTTAATTATATATTAACAGTCCATTGATCTCTCTCAAATCAATACGTTTAGAGAGCTATAATAATTTATACAACTGTATAAGTGATAGGTATATAGAGTATTGTCAACATTTAATCATTACCCAACATAAATAATGATCACGCTTGTAGCTCGCTAACTTTGCTGTTAACTGAAGCAATAATTAAATTACGCTCAACATTTCTACGATTATAATCATGTAGTTGGAATTATACATTATGTAAACATGTAAATTATGCAAGTATTCTTAGCGTTATTACAGTGTTTAGTTAGATTTTCTCCGTTTTCCGCGAAAACTTGCCGCTTTTTCCGCATGTTTCCTAACTCGATAATTACATGTTTGTCTGGATACATAAGGTCAATTTGTAAATGAAACTCTACTGAGAATTCGATCGGGAACCGTTGAAATCTTAGCCTGTGACCTTCGAAGCATATTATTATTATTATTTAAGTAGACCATGCATCTTGTACTTGGCAAATTGTAACGTATTGACGTTTTCATACGTATTTATATATTTGACGTAGAATTCGTATTTCGAATGACAATAGATCTTCCTACCTTGTCTTGTGATATAAATCAGAAGAAGTTAACAAATCTGTATGTCTTATACAAATATTTGTCAAAAATAGAAATCGAAGATGTTACAATCGTTAGTTAACTGGCACGCGCTGAACAGTTTTATTTATTTATAGTAGGAAGGCAGATGCTAATTGGTTACCGTTTATTTTCCATGTGCCCATAGACACTGAAATACCTAATACATGGCATATATTTTCAATGCGCAACTGACCTAAGATATACAACACATCTGTCTCTGGTCGGCTCGTTAAGTTTAGCAGAACTTATGATGAGGAGACGCTACCTACCAGCCTAAAAAGGCCTCTTCCAAGCCCTACCATTCAGTAGATCTTAGTTTAATCTATTCTTTTGACTGAAGGTAGTGGATGTTCCAATCAACACCTATATTTTATCTTGATCTGGGTTTTATTTATTTTGGTCTCCATGTATTTTGTAAGTGTCATATTTATTGGCTTTTCAAGAATATACTTCAATAATAATATGTCTTGTCACGTAGGCATATCTTTTTCATGTCTTTGTAATAAACCGCTACAATTTCGTTCATCTCGTATTCCGACGGTACTTTTTGCTCTCGTGGCGCTCGTAATTTAAAAAATTACACTCTGGTGTTATGTGGCACTTCGTGGAGTGTAATGAATGTCGTGTTGTAAGTTTGTTTGTGCTATTTTTAGAAGATTGTCACCTCATAAACAAAGATTGTTTGAATGCTCAGACATATTTCTATGAAGTTGACACTTACCTGCAAATACACTTAATTGTAAATTAAAGTATCACAGATAATTTATTATAAGCCGAGATGGCCCAGTGGATAAAACGTGTAAAACTTAACAATATATCGCAGTATCAAACTCCATCTGCATAATCGTGACATTTGGAAGAAATTTTTCAGATTCGAATGATTCAGCCACATAATATGTATATGCACCAACCTGTATTGGAGAGGCCTGGTGGAATGAGGTTCTACTCAAGAGGAGAGGCGCCTTTGCCCAACTATGGGACATTAACAAGCTGTTTTCGTACTTTACTTTTAGCCAATTATTTTATTTAAAAATTATGTATACATCGTATATATCAATAATATATTATTTTTGTACGAGATATAATATAAATGAGGAATTCCTCTTAACGAACTTCCAAAAATACCAGGAAAAGAGCAACCTTGAAATAAGTTTTTTATAATGTAACCGCAAATCCTTTATTATGCACGACATCAATGCGGTATTCGGTCGTGGCACCAACAACACAAAAAGCGAGTGGTCACTCGTCCGCTGGCATGCTCTGCGCGTGCGCATCCCGTTACGCTAGCGTTTTTGCGACGAATACAGCTATCTATAGGGCTGGTCAACGTTTATTTTTTAATTTTATTTAATTCATTCACTTATTACATGCCAGTTATTTAACCCGTTTTAAACGATGTAATAATAATGTATTAATAATTCATATTTATAGCGTTATATTGTACAGCGATTTGTTTATATAAATTTACAATGATAATAAACTATCTAATTAACTATATTATTAAGCTTCTTATCGATTCTTCTAGGTAGAATAAATATTCCAAACGAATATTTCGATGTGATATTTACTACTGATATATTTTATATGTTTTAGAAAGCTTTATTATTAATAAGTAAAATTGGATATATTCTGAAATAATCTGTATTTGTAAAACGTCTGAGGATAAACACTACCTACGTCAAAGTAGGTATTTATGTATGTCATATATTCACTATCTGAATATTGAGGACAAAGCCACAGGCGCAGCTAGTAAATAAGGAATTAATAAAGACGCTACAAGTGGGAACCCTGTATGTGTCCCACTCGTCTAATGTCTCAGATAGAAATCGACATGGCTAATGCAACTCAAATACAAAAATACATACACAAGTTGTCGCCCGCAGCTTCGCTCGTTTTAGGGTTCAAAAAAAGCCTATGTTCTTCTTTGGGGTTTAAATTTGCTTCATACCGAATTTCATCAAATTCGCTTCAGCGATTTGGTAGTGAAAGAACGACAGACACACAGTGTTACTTTCACATTTATAATATTAGTATAGATGTACATATAAACCTTTGTCAGTTTTCAAATAAATTCCTTTATCCAGTCTTAAACTCTTAGTACCTTTTGAATCTAAACATCAAATCGTTGCGACGCAATATGTCATTCTCGATCGGTGCAGCAGATTATCGCTCATACTGTGCACATGAAAATAGATCTTAAGGTGACGAACCTTTTCTTACCCCGACTGTACGCAAGACGTCTCTAAATGTTTTGTTTCCTTACAATTGACAGGTCAGGTTTCAAAGTACAATCTAGGGCTGAACAATCACTGAACAGTCCTGACAAATTATATACCAAATTGTGGTGACTTACAGTCCAAAGATATTGGTCCTGTAAAAAGTATTAATCATTTCCAATATGCCAATCTTGGTAATTAAGACGTTATGTCCCTGGTGTTTATACACTGACTCACTCACCATTCCAACCGGAACTAAACAGTAATAAAGCCAAGCATCGTTGCTTAATTTGAATTTAGAATATATATTTTTTACTTATGTAAGTTATAACATCATATTTTTAATAACTGTTACACATCAAAAACAAAAATCTACAGTGATATAACTACTTTACTGGCCTATTAGAAGTTTTAGATGCTTCTCTATTTCATTAGTTCTTTGTCTTATTATTAATATATTTGTTACGAACATTACTTAAATTGTTACAACTTTATAAGGAGACCCAACATGTTAGAATACTTTATTTCATTCACAGCCTACAAACAGCATTTTCACTTTATAGTCACGAGCTTTGAGTATGATATTATTATTAGCAATATAACATCAAGTATGAATGTGTTGGAAGTGATCAAGCCGCTCGTTCTATGTAAGTTAGTATAGCGCACAGAATCATAACAAATCTACAAATTAGGTCGCAGTAATTTCTCCTTAGTCCTTTGAACAATGACCGAAATGTTCAATCAATTTTAAACTTTATTTCTATGTAATAAGAGTTATTCGATTGATCGGTCCGCCTATCTATCCCGTGTCGTGTTGCAAATTAGAAAGTGTCCCGGGATAGGGTGACACACCTTTAAGATAAATTAGGATGTAATTTCCGTATTTCCTTTTTGTTTCGATAAAAACAAATCCGTACTTACCCGTCGCTATCTTATCTTTGAACGTTCATAATTATGATTCTCACATATCTGTTATACGTTAATTCACGTGCTTGCCAAAAAATTTGTATGAAATGTTTATCCTCAGTTAACACGTGTTAGTCCCATAATTTACATAAGACGTTTATCCTGCAGTCCTGACTTAAAATCCCTAGCCGGGATATATCGACAGCTTATCTTTCGTCGGAAGTATAAGAGCGAGGGAATAAATAAAGCACTTGACAAAGTTGTTTGCTATATATCTCCGTTAAAGCTAAATAGTACTTGAAATTAGACTCTGAAATGAGAAAAGAACAATATTAGCAGTAAGCCTGTCAAAGAGGTCAATGTTGTTATTAGGCATTAGCGTATTTTTCTGTCACCCACATCAGATGTTCCACCGACAAACAGCATTACGAAGTATTGTTGTGTTCGGAATTATGGTGAGGGAGTCACTGCACCTACAAACA
This sequence comes from Vanessa cardui, assembly GCF_905220365.1. Classification (NCBI taxonomy): domain Eukaryota; kingdom Metazoa; phylum Arthropoda; class Insecta; order Lepidoptera; family Nymphalidae; genus Vanessa; species Vanessa cardui. The sequence continues at coordinate 11,774,396 of NC_061143.1, forward strand.
AATGACATAACATTAGTTGCCATGGTTTAACACATTTTCGCATTGTCTATGCTGATACTATGGCGACGGTAATGACTATTCCATATCATAAAATAAGTGGAACGGATGAATGGAAATCTGCTCACATTAACTTTAGTAAGACTTACTGGACGTTAGATGAACTATCTATTACCGGAACTAGAAATAAATCAATGGAACAATCAATATATAGCTTCTATGTAAGATTCTTACCATCCGACGCGTTTATAGTGTATGTATATTATTGGCATTTTTTTTTTGTTAAAGTAAGAAATATGAGTATTATTTTTTTAAATGTTAATTTATTCAACAGGATTATTGTCGGAAAATACTTAGCCTTGATATAATTAACAGTTGATTGCCTTTCGCCGTTCGCGCTTACGTTACAAGACTTATGTGCTGTCACAATATTGTATACAAGTATCAAGGTTGTTTACGATTTTAACGTATTTTTTTTAATCGAAATGTATGAAAAACAACAATTAAATTGGAATATAATCTCAAAATTCTTAATCATTATTCAAGTTTCGAGTATCCTTTGTATTATATACTCCGAACAGGTATGCAAAATTTCAAGATCATTGGTTGACTTAACAATTATTTATTTTGCTCACTTTTGCATTTATAATAGTTGCATAACTGTGTAAGTTACAAACCTGTAGCGATAGATGGCGCTGATTCAAAATGTCATTTTTCTGAATCGTACTATCCAGATATTCGCTATTGGTTATATATAGTAACCGATAATATTTCGTCTTGAACAATCCTTGTTGGAGATGTTCATGTCTTACATGATAGTAGTCATAACATTCGTATAACGAAAAATTATATATTAATGCATTGCGAACTGTGGAAGTCCAGAAATAATATAGAATACTTAGTCACCCTAACTTTCCCCTAGTTCTAGATTGCGGTTGTTCCATTGTAGTGATCTCAATGTGTCACGATACTTGATAACCGAACAGGATACTGGCTTGAAATACTTGTAATTGTCGATGGTTTAGCGGTTCGTAAATACATCAAAGGATATTGAAAAAAAAAATATAACTAAATTATTCTATACTTGTTATCTATCAGATAGATAGAGCTAGTAATATTGTACAGTCAGGGTAATAAAAGGAATGTCACCTAAGGATCTATTTTCGTGTGCTCAGTATGGGCGATAATCTGCTTTACCGACTGAGAATGATATATTGCGTCGCAATGTTATTATAAGTCTACCAAAGAGTACTACATAAGTTTAATTTTATACGCAGTTGTCTGTTTAGTGTTTTAGTTTCAAAAGGTATTAAGAATATACGAGTTGAAAAAGGAATGAATTCAAAAACTGACGAAGGTTTTTTTACTCTGACTTTACAAGATGGCGGAAGGAACCATAAATTGACGTGACGTGATTATCCGAATTATTATCAGAAAAACGAATCTTTCACCAATTATAATACAAACTCTTGCGAAAACAATAGTCAATATAATAAATAAAGAAATACACACAAATAATTCTATTTCTAGAAAAGGTTATATACATTTACTTCAAATGGTTATTTAAAAGAGCATTAGTGTCAATTTAACTAGACAATGTATTTTACAAAATTTGATTTCAATACATTGCACAATTGGTAACGAGGAAATGCCGGAAGAATGATTGTAATCTACTTTTAGATCCAGGAAATGAAAGGACTTAATACTTTATTCAGACATGACAATATTCTTATTAAAATATATAAAGGTTGTAATTGAAATACGATAATGTAATTTAAAACATAACAGCCGAAGCGTTGTTTGAAATACTTCTCGTTTCTAAATATGGAGTTACAATTTTTTGAAATTAATCATTTGTCAAAGCTATTTTTGTCCTATACATAGGAAGGATGTTTATACCTATTTATGAAAGCGAATTACCCACCGACACCTGGAGTATTGATCTGATGGACTTTCAATTTATTACTTTCGCGTAGATTTTGTAGCGAGCCGAGATAGCCCAGTGGTTAGAACGCCTGCATCTTAACCGATGATTGCGGGTTTAAACCCAAGTATGCACCACTGAATATTTATGTGCTTAATTTGAGTTTATAATTAATTTCGTGCTCGGCGGTGAAGGGAAACATCGTTAGGAAACCTATATTTGTCTAATTTCATAGAAATTCTGTCACATGTGTATATTGTATGAAATAGCGTGGTGGAATATGTTCCAAAACCTTCTCCACTAAGAGAGAGGAAGCCCAGTAGCGGCAAATTTACTGTTATTCTTGTAGCTTTTGTACAGCTTAAAAAAGGTCCCAATAGAAATTTTAGGTGTCTCTCGGGACTGAAAACTAGTAATCCATAATTAGCCTGCTTTTCATTAAATTTTATTCATTGATTGTCACGTAATAGATTCACAAATACACAGAGATATTAAAAACATTTGTTCTTGATAAAATAAATTTAATACATTACAATCCCGTTGATATTTTATGATTCCGTAATAGTCTACCTTTATGTACATCGTATACGTATACAAGTGACTCAATTCTAATAGTTTTAATTGACGCATTTGATGGATCATCAATTAATAAATCAATGTCTGCGTTATGTTATGATTAATAATGATTTTTCCATAATTATGAAACCGCGACATGCACTCTGGATTCTTAGATACGGACTTACATTGTATGATCAACTTTGTAAACCACAATCATTTAATTTTAAACGTTCTGAAATTTTTCTTAAAACCATTTCATTTTCCCGCATCTCCTTATATAAGGAAAAGTCACCCAAGCGTAAAGTTAAAGACATAAGTACAAACAATGAAAATTTAAATATCGAATCAAAAAGAGAACTTGTTCACGAGATAAAAAAGAAAAAAAAAAACAACGTAATTGATCTCGATCGAGCGTCAGTGTAGATCGCGACGCGGTGCCGAGCGGACGTACGACTATTGAGAGATAGTGGCTCTGTGCGCTAAACCGCGTTACGTGCTGGTTACTATTCGTAATTAAAGTTTATTTGCCATTGTGTTGCATAATCCAGTGTCTTGTTTCATGTGATATTGAGTTCAACGCGGATGTGTATTATCCGATATATGGTCTGTAAAAAATATTAACTTTCTTTTACTATAGTAATAAATATTCAGCTCGTAATATCGTCGTGATAACTTATTTATAGTTTTATAACAGTGTTATGTTCGATTTTATTTTAAAAATTTAAAGTTATCGATAAGATTGACAATATACGAATAGATAAAATGATTGACTCGAAAAAGATAAATAAATTGAAATATCTTTCAATGGATCTTTCGAATCGCGTGTAAAAAGGTGATAAGTGGCCGAATTACGCAAATAAAATAGATACGAAAATTCTATTGAGCAATCAATTTAAAAAAACATAATCAATCCGTATTCAATAATACATTACTATTGATTCTCAAAACCAAAACTAGCAGCAACAAACAGTTCGGAAATACAAGACGAAAGAATCTAATCGGCTTTTTTTATTATTCTATAATTGCTTTCGATCTTCAATATACGAGTTAGCCAATACCAAGAGGCGAGTTAACTATTCTTACCAACAAGTCCAAATCAAAATCCGAAGATCTCGTAATTCTGTACAGTAAAACTAATTTGTACTTCATGTTATCAGAAAGGAGGAAAAGGTTTTACTTCCTAATTGTACCTTTTTGGTGATTAAACGTTTATTAATTCCAAGACGATTTGATGTATTAAAATTATAAATAGGATTGACTGAGTGTCTGGGAATATAAACTCATCCCGTTAAAGCATTGAGTTGTATCAGACGACCGGTTGGAAAAATTTACCCAATATTCAAACTCAAACAACTTTATTCAATATAGAAGCATAACACTTTCTTATTGATGGTCAATTGAAACAGTACCACCGGTTCGGAAAAGAAAATACCCTGACCTGAGAAGAACCGGCGAACCTTTTTTTTTGTTTCTCATTTATTATATAGTGTTTTCATATCTTTAACATCACAAAAGTGAGGCCAATGCGATAAGGTCAGGTGAATGATGGTAACGATTTATCTATTATGGTATTCAGTCAATGCTGTCTTTGAAACGATATTCGTGTTCTAATAAATATAATATTTATATACGATATCGCAATTACCGGCATACAGGACATCCCTTGTGACATTTTCATTTCATTTTATAAATATAAACATTTTTATTTGGAGAAAATATTATCATAATATTGCTGTAAATAAAATATAAGCCTGTAACTTATATATTACATCCTTTGCAACAAATTCAGTATACACTTATAATTAACACTATTTAATATTGCATAAATTTATAAGTTAAATACATGCGTAAGTGTATGATAGCGAGTTTGTGTTGCGTATTTTTATTCTAAATTTAAATAACTTTAAAAAAAAATTTTTTAATAAAATATCTAATTGCATTCTAAATGACCTGCATTAATTATTTCAAACAAAAACTCGTTAGTGTACCGACTAGTCTGCTTTTACATAAACCTTTTTTTAATCTCGCCAACAATTGTTTATGTAACTAAAACATTATTCATTACATAAAACGTATTTAGTTTGTAACTTCCTGATTGTGTGAAGTTTTGATGTAAATAAAGGAAAAAGAAAACATTATAAACTTTATGATGGGCGTGTTAACTAACGAAATATCATTATGATATTCTTAGCGTGTTCGTGTGACTTCACACGGATCACTATCTATGTATATTAAGTATATATCAAATGGAAGTTGGTATGTCTGTTTGATATGAAAAGAATTTGACACCGTTTGACCGATCACTCTCATAGAACATATAGAATTATAATCTGACTGACTTGCGTTGTCATTATGTTCTTTAGGATTTTACTAATCATAATACCGAGATGTCCCAGTAGTTAAACGCGTGATTCTTAACCGATGATTGCGGGTTCAAACCCAGGCAAGCACCACTGAATATTCATGTGCTTAATTGTTTATAATTGATCTCGGCAGTGAAGGAAAACTCACGAGGAAATCTGAATGTGTCTAATTTCATAGAAATCCTGCGGTGTCGTCAAGTGTAAAGCTGCATCTAGTATTTTTTTATTTAAAAGGCTATTTATTTTCGCGACATAAGGATTATACCAAAAATTTAAACACACTAAAATATTCGTTATAATTAAGTCGATCCATAATCGATCGATCGATACAAAACAAAACGAAAAAAACGTTTTATATATTTTTAAGAATATAATAAATAGTATTTGTATATATATACCTACACGTTTTTAGCGTAAATAAAAGTTCTTGAAAAATCTTTATTCAGCGCCGCTGCTTAAAATTAAAAGATTTTAAGTATCGAAATTTAAATTATCTTGTTAAACTTTAAATTAAGTTTTATAAATTCGATCGATTTTGTTAGTGTTTGTTCATGGAATTAATTTTTAATCATCTCTTTGAAATTGCTTAATCTCTATATACTATCTCACGATGCAAACTTTCATCTGGATTCATTAAAAATTTTCAATTACTATAGCGTAATTCGCTATAATTATACGATACTATTGAAAATAATGGAATACGTTTTAAAATTCATTTTTTATGTACAAAATTGTAATGTTATGTACATATCATATTTTTTATTTTTAACTTTTCACATTAAATACTTGTGTATTTAATAAATTTGACAAAAAATATATCTGGTTAGTTGCTATTGCCAGTTTTTTCAGGTCAAGGCTTTTTTTATTTTGACCATAAATAAATAAATGTATAATGCTTTCATATAGAATAATGTAATTTGAGTGAGTTTAAAAATGAATTTTGATTCGAAAGACTTTCACACTTTTAGACAGATTAGTGTGGAAGTCAACAAATATAGGATCTACTTTTGCCCAGAGGATCGGAATTGCGATTAAACGGGAAATGCTGCTAGCATTTTTGCCACCATTCCACGCGGTCAAGATTTATACAGTAACTAGTTTTATTTCATATTTGTATATATTTAAGCATTTAATGTTATTAGTTCTTATGTATAGGGATATTCCTGACTGACCTAAAAGTCTGACCAGTCTGTATTTTTGCCTTAAAAGCCAAGGTCAGCCTTAAACCAATAGCTGATACAATTTACTATGAAGCAAGCTTGAAACCCAATGGAAGGGCAAAGGCTATTTTTTATGCTTGTCATCTAACACAACTAGTATCAACTATAGTAATAAACATGTCTTCTCTTTTCAGGTAACACATAATGAACAAAAGGGACGTTCAGTGAAGTGAAGTGTTTCATAGTGACGGTTCAGTGATGTGATGCCACCATGCCGTCGGACAGCGGTACAACGTGGTCACCACCGGCGCCCAGCGAACGAAGGCTTAGCAACTCGTCTGATGGCAGCGCAGGTAGCGGCTATTCTAAAGCGGTAAGTACATAAATGATCTCTCAAAATACTCTTAATATATTTGGCTTATCCAATCGGCACAACTGATAGACGTACCTACATAGATGTTTTTTTGGCGCAATGACACTTGATTGCGCTATTTACTATATCTGTGCAAATTGCGTAAATATAATTGGATAGGTCCACTGCTTTTTTTAATGTACAAAACATGTACCAAATAATATAGATCCAAGCTCATATTTTACAAAGGAAAATTTACGTTACGTTCTGATTATTATTTTCCAAATTTATAAATTTATATTCAATTATAATTCGATTCAACTTCAATCAAAACGAAACTAGATCGTTGTGTTAGTAGAATGTAGTGTACATTCTTATCTATACTTTGTTAATCCATCTTACTAATTTAATCTCCATAGTAGAAGGAAGTGTACAGCTTTTCGATTTTGAATCATACTATCCATTGAAGCATAATTGTCTATTTCATCACGTGAGGCAGTGACCACCGACAGCATCCCTACCATTTCAATACTATTGTTAAGATTACAACATGTAGGCTATCTCGGCGTTACTGCCGCGTTATTGAAACACGATACCGTTTATAGAGGGTCACGAGCTCTGAGGCAACTTATTCGTTGTTTAATTGATTTGGTTAAATTGTATTGTACGGCGAATAGGCAAAAAAGATATATATTTATAGTCTTGTAAACCAATCGCAGCGATCTACTTATTTACGATATTTACGTCTGTACTTACGTTGTTTTAAGATCTAGATTAGCGTCCGAACAAATATGACACTTGATTCTAATTGATACACCACCCCCTTAGGCAATAACTCTGTAAGATATATTAATCCTTACATCGACAATGGGCTTCCAATTTTGAAAACCAAGATATTATGTCCACTGTGCCCGTAGTCACACTGACTCACTCGACCTTTAAACCGGAACACAACACCACTAATTAAATACATAAATGCTATCGATCTGTTTTGGAAGAAAACCAATGTTTATGAAATGTGTTTATTTTGCATATCAGTAAATAAATTATAGCAGTTATTAGAGGTATACAGGTTATCAGATAAATACGGAATTTGTTATCTGTAGACAAAACATCATTAGTCCGGCTACAGCTTAGGTGTAAACCTAAGGTGTAAACCTTTCCATTGCATTGGCTTATGATTGAAACTTTGCACCCGACTATGCTTATGTGATATTAATTCGAGAGATTCGCGAAGCATTTTAGTGAAGCAACGTAAGTGAATACAAAAGTCCCTAATTTCTTTCGCTTTTTTGTTTCTTAACTAAAATTAACCGCGTGCTCGTGTGTCTTTTGTTTTATAGACTGAAAATTTTAATCTTATAAATATACCTAATAAGCAACTTATCCTACTGTTAGTGGGACATTTACTAAATACTAATAGTACCATTCGTCGTTTTTAAATGTCATTTCGAGAGATTTTTAATATGCCGCCATATTTGAATTGATTTTAAATGACATAACTTATATTTAGGACAAGATTCGGGTTCGAGACTCATGCGTTAATAAAAAAGAAACTATTTATTAAGTACTAATGACATATTTTATACTTACTAAGTTATAAATTATAAGAGTATTTTAATAAAAAAGCAAAGATTTTGGTGATAGAATAAATACTCACCTCACTGTACCCGTTTATGTTGCTTGTTACTTCGACTAAAAGTTTTATGTTTATTAAGATTTTTTGTATTATACAAAAAATACTTAACGAAATAAAAAAAGAATCTCGCCATCGCGTTAAAAGAACTACTTTCATTTTCATTATCGTGGTCAATAACGGTTTTTTTATTAGTTTAAAAAAAATTGTAATTATTTGGCCTTCGATGTTTTAAATGAAGACTTGTTTTTTTACTGCTATCGCTAATATCTTTAAATAGATGTTTCGGCGAATTCGAAATTCGAATTCCTTTTTTTAGTTTGAAAAGGATATATGTGAGGCTTGATGAAAAAGATAAATAAACTTATTGGGTATAAAATAGTATAATCATGGGCTAAATTTTCCTTTAAGCATTAATTAATAAATAAGACATTTTATACAACGTAAGATTATTTAAATGATAAAAAAGTTTATCTGTTGATTGTAACTCAGGTTGTGCAATAAAAATATTTCAGTTAAATATGTATGTAACTTAGTTGGAAACTAATAAACTACATAACTAATTATTGATTGGCTGTTCCGTACTGTTAATGTTAATTTGATGTGTCATTACGAAAGGTCGTATGTGTAATAATGATTAATGTATAGAGAGCTAAGAACTGATTAGATACTTATGTTTTAATAATATTTATATTATTTCCTGTGCATTATAACATCAATGAAATATGTACAGCATTACCTGTGGAAAGTTTTTAAAAATACACATACATGAGTTTCGCGCGCTATGTTGTTGTGTTAATCGAAATATATAAATATGCCTTAATTTATTAGCCTCTGTATTCGTAAAATTTAGTCGATTGTAATCTTTTGTTTAGTCGAGAACTTTAAAAGGTAGAACTGGTTTCAATTCCAGTTGCAGAATATAACCCACTCATGCTAACAGGTGAGATTAAATTAATTTCAGCAAACCGTTTAAATCAAAAACGTTACATGCAATCGTTGCACTCAGATTCGACCTTGAAATTTTACTTTCATCGTTCCCGAAGCCGTTTCACCTTAATAATTTATTATTAAACAAACTTTTCCTTATATAGTTTGGTAAGGATGCTATCACAAATCACTCTTCGCTAACTTCTCCTTGCTATTTCATAATGAACTTTATGTCTATTTCACAAGATCCAAATTTCGATAACATTTCCTGAAACGACCTTAAAGACGATACACTTGTTAATTTTCAATCTTATTGCTATAGTAATATGGGTGATAATAAAATATTAGTTTTTAAAGCCTTTCGCTACAAGTGTCGCGTGCCAAGGGCGACAAAAATGCTTAATGTGTTGAATGTCATGCTAATGACTCATTGGTTTTCAATGAGTTAAAAAAATCTTAAAAACAATTTTTTATTTGTTGCTTAATTATTCTGAAAACAAAGAAAAAGTTGTATATATACTGTACTATCACCAGCACGAAAATTGTGCAAAATTTCAGCACTCAGCGATCAGTTGTGAAAATTACACAATAATTAAACGCAATATGTAATATTACACTTTTTTATAAAACAGCCGTCCCCGAACTCTTTCGACACAAAATTTTATACCCGTTAAAATAATTCTCGAATACAATTGCAACCCTATCTAGTACATCTAAACCATCTAGATGGGTATCTAGATGGTTAGATTCAAATATATACACAAAAAACATCAAATTCGGTCCAGCTGTTTAAGAAAAATTGAGTGACATACATACGCACCAAAAATAGGCAATATATCTTTATATAACTTTCAGGTTAATATGTTTCGAAAACATTTAACAATAGTTCTTACTTTGTCCTCTAGTGCACTTTTATACGTGTTTAATTTATATTACAACTTGCATTTTTTTCTATTAATTACGACATACGAACGTGCTTTTATATAATTACAGTTGTAACTTAATTTAATTCCATATTTTATCACAAAATTGCAGCGTAATATAACCTACGTAGTAGATCTCTCCTTTCGTCACTCGATCAATAACTGTAGAAATATGTTCGAACAAGATCAAAACTCTCCGTACAAGACGACCGTGAAATGTCAAAAAGTGATAAGCGACATTTACTATTATAATCGTTTTAATATTGTAAGCATGCAAATAGAGTATCACCGTAAGTCAAAATTCAACATTTCACGATTGAGATGCGAAGTCTGGCTCAGGTACTCCCTCATCAGTTAGTTTCGACCAATAACAATAAGGGCCCACCAACCCAGTGCACATTCATAACATTTTTACACATTTTCCAACAAAAATATTTAAACAATAAATAAAAAAGGATATTCTTATCGAATTGCATTGTCACAAATTTCATAGTTAATGACGTCAACAAATAAACAAGATGGCGGATAGTGAGCGCAATTCAAACCTATTTTAAGGTTTTTCGTCTGCATTTTTAGTAAAAGTTATAATATATTTAGGGAGGGTTCAAACTATCTCAACACCGAATTCAAACTGGTTTAGCAGATGATCGGTTAAAGAAATAAGCGAACGGATGATCATAAAAAAAGCTTATTCTGTATCTCTTTCTTTATTATCTCATAATTGAGCGCAGTAGCTTGAGGCAGCTTTACGCGGCCCCAAACCGTAGCAAGAGATAAAGGCTTTTTTCAAAAGAGGAATATTTGCGAGGCGTTATTGTTTGGTATCTTTTTATATCTTTAAGAAAAAAATGTCTCGTCAATTAACGAAAAATTCACATTTAAAAATGTTTCAATTATATGTAAACAGTGAAATCGGTGTTTCATATTAGAGCTATTAAATTTTTATCGATGTATAACAGGCCTAACATATATTTGTTACCACCTGTCTGCATGCAGCTGACATTTCGGCCGGGCGACCTTCGACGACCCTACAGATTTATCTCCAAGCTCGTATCTATTGAGATAACACGATTATATTCCTTGTTACATTCGTGTAGAGATTAATTTCCTATCAAATATATTCGTATCCTTAATATGGTGGTCATTCGTAAAGCGAAATGTTAAAGATGGTTCCTAACATTGTGAATGTAGAATGTATCTACTGCAATTTTATGAGATTTTGTTTTGATTTTTTTAATTGCCTTTTATAACTCCTAAAGAAACAAAATCTCTTTCTCTGTCCCTTTGTATGATTAAATCTTTAAAACTGCGTACCGGATTTTGATCCCATTTTTTAAATTGATAAAGTGATTCAAGAGGAAGGTTTTTGTATATAATACATAGACAATATAGTACAGAAATACTGAACATTTTACAAGCTGTAATATTATGTCGTAAATAAATAAATTCTGTTGCATAATTAGCATCAGATAGTTAGAATTAAATCAACATGAAACACATCTTAAGCGTTTGTCGCAAGTTTATTCTCAAATAATTATTAGCTAAACTGGAGATGCGTTGAGTAAAGTTCATGCCGTCTTATTAAGAGCCCGACGGCTCGGCATGGATGGACGTTGAAAACAATTATGTAGTTAAAATTGACATGAAAGTCGCTTAAAGGTCAACTTGCTACTCGGTTTCTTTTGTCATGTTAATATGATAAGAAAAAGCAGTTCCTATATTATCTTTGTAATTGTTGTAAGTTATCTAGGTCCGGTTAATACTTGCAATTTACATATATTAACAGCACTTCACGCAAGTCAGACGCACGCTTAATAAACATTTTGGCAGCTGCGATAGCAAAAACAATCATAAATGACATTTAACGCACGTACCAATTATTATGTAAAGTTAGTCATTATGTCTGTACAAAAAAATAGTACTCACAACCCCGGAAATGTACGTAACCTTTTAATATGAAAGTCAAGTAACATTTACGTAAAGTGTAAACAAGTGATGAAACGAGACGTCCCATAAAGTACTCGTGACGTCAAAAAAAGGCATTTTTAATAAATCAATTCAAGGTCAACGACCTTTCACTAGCCATCCGAACGCATAATAAAGTATAAAAATAATGTAAAATTTATTCAATACAAAGGCATACGAAAGTTCACTTGCCCACTTTTGCGCCAACTTTTGTTTTTTATTACTTTAACGTAACGCGGAAGGCTGTCGTTTATTTTTCTTAAGCATGCCTTACTTGCATAGCTTTTATATGTTATTTTCTTTCTTTTTAAATTTAATTTGCAGTCGATGTGATCCAGTAGACAGAACTAACTAAATGTTGTAGATTCAAATCTGACCTAGAACTATAAACATTTCGGAGTGTTATAACAATAATTGTCTTATCTATTGCTAATATTTCAAATATACAAAAAAGTTATCAAGCAATTTCAATGAGTAAGCATATTAAAGTATTTACATTGAAAGCATGTATGGAACAATTTTATTTTCTGTTACAATTAATTATTAATTATTATTGTAGCTCTATTGTGGTCCCTTCTCAAATTTATTTTTATAGGAATAAAAAAAAATTAACTATTCATCTACTGATATTATAAATGTGAAAGTAACTCTGTCTGTCTGTCGCTATTTCACGACCAAACCGCTGAACCAAATTTGATGAAATTTTGTGTGCAGCAAACTTGAACTTCAAGACTTTTTCCCTAACCTATCATTACCAACCTCTAAAATGCCAGAAAAGCCAAGCCGAGCGACACCTAGTCTTATATAAACCTTAAGTAGGTTTTAAAGCCTACTATCTAGGAAGTAAGAGATTCATGGCCGCATACCAAGTCTGATTTACTTACCTCCCCTATCACTTACTTTCAATCATAGTATTCATTTATAACGTTATCTCCAACTATAAATCGCAATAATACGACCTTAACGTCATAGGAATAAGATTGAAAATAGTCGGAACTAACTTTAAAATAATACTTGATTTTATAACTTAAAATTACACCCTTAATGTTATATTCATAAGGTTGAATATTGAATAACATAAAACAATATGCAAATTCGTTTATTGACAATTGTTTGATAATATCGACAATTTAATTCGCTTTTATACACATAGAAATAAGGCTCAATTTATATGTTTGTAAATAAGTTTAATGCAAATCCTATAAGTGACAGCTATTGTTATGGCTTTAAGGGTCATTATTGTTTAATTGGAGCGTTCGACCAGTTATGTATTTGGGTCAAGTGCGTTACTGTATTTCCTGATCGTTGTCACTTAGTTTCGGTTTTGATTAGATAGAGATTTAATAGATATGTTATAAATAATAGAGCTAGGTAAGCTTAGTGGACTAATGTATGTACAACCATAACTTGACACTGCTCTACTAATAGTTAATACATGTAAATAAACTACAAGGATTCTTGTTGATTCTTCTCGGAATCTATATTTAATTCTATTCGTGACGATAAGGAACCTTAAAACCTTGGGAGTAAAAACATTTTTGATTGTCAAATTCGATTTTTTTTAATTTTTATTAATATTGTCTTGTTCCGGTTTGAAGGGTGAGTAAGCCAATGTAAATATAGGCATAAGGGACATGACATCCTAGTAACCTAGGATTGGTAGCGCTTTAGCGATGAAAGGAATGGTCAATGTTTCTTACAATGCTATTGTCTATCCGGTGGTGACCACTTACCATCAGGGGCCCATATCGCTAACCAATAGCATTAAAATAAAAAATAAACATATATTTACAAATGCTATCTTTTATATGTAGGTATTTATATTTTTTATATGTAGGTACTTATTATTTAAAATTGAGGTAAATAATATTAAGCAATCAGCGTTATCAGCGATTTCCGCGTCATACGCTCAAACCGTGTTTAATCAATGAATCCTTTTCAATATATTGTGACACAAATCGAATATTTGCACAGCGATTCACATACGTGATAATGAGCACGCGCAAACAAACTAACTAGACCGACCTGAATCATTGTTAAATATTTGAAAATATTTTTTTCACGAATCTTGCTTGTGTGTTTAGATGTTTGTTACACATACTTAGTAAAAAATGTAAATAGATCTTTATTGGAGGCAAATTTTTTGTGTGTCTGTAGCTTCACCCTGAAGTACCTACAGATCAGTTCGTACACAAGGGCACGTCTCTACTTTAAATTATTGGCGTTTACAACAACAACAATAGCCTTTAAATTTCCCACTGCTGGGCTAACACCTCCTCTCCTTTTCGAACATATTCCACCACGCTCTTCCAATGCGGGCTGGTTTCCACCATATGGCAAAATTTCTATGAAATTAAAGACATGCAGGTTTCCTCATAATGCTTTACTTCGCCGCCGAGCACGAGATGATGAACACAAATTAAGTACATGGATGTTCAGTGGCGCTTAAACCCGCATTCATTGGTTAAGATGCACGCGTTCTAACCACTGGGCCATCTTGCCTCTATTGCTGTTTATTAACAAAATGTATTTTTATGTCTTTATTCCTACATTAGTAATTACACTCACACTTAGACATCTTGTAAGCACGATCGTCATACTTACGACAACATAAATAATGCTATCAGGGTATTTTTAATGGAGGGTCGCGCCTTTATCAGTGAATAGATTTAATAAATCTCAGTTAGTTCTGCACTATTTTTTTAAGGATATGATTTTATCAATTAAATCAGTAACTAATACCTATATGTATAACCACTGGTCCATTTTAGGTAGCTCTAATCCTACATCATTCCAATACCCTTATTTGTCCCTATGCCTAAGATCATGTAATCATAAGAAACGTATTTAGTTTTAAATCAAAATCAATAATTTAAACGATACCTGCCCTTATAAACAACAAACCCATTATAAACTAGTTATACTATAACTTAATATAACATATGGTTTTACATAATACATAATATGTAGCTAACGGCTGTATAATAACGCAATTCCGTGTATAAACAAATCGCATTTGATACATAAATTCCATAATACCAGTCAACTGAGATATAAAATTTAATTATCGTCAATAAAATGAATGTATAATGTAATTAATTATACACGAGACGAATAATTAAATGTCTACGAATGTTGTTTGTGTCTATTTAGATATTAATCTACATAATGGATCTGTAACAAGTGATGTCTGTGTATTAATAACTTTTTCGTTTTAAACATTTTTGTTCGAAAAGATTTTTATTTTAAATTTAGAATCATAGAGTATTTAGATAGTGTCGAACAATTAAAACAAACGGGGCAATTTTCTTTTATTGGTATTTGTGACGTCATACTTCACTAGTGTGTGAGTGTACTTAGTGGCCAACTGATGTCCACTATTTTTTTGCATGTGTTCTCATCTATGAATGTCTATAAAGACATATCAATAATTAAATGTGTATGTGTTATATTGTGTTATGTATTTTTTAATTTGGTGTTTATATATATATAAAAGGCAAAAATAAAATTGCAATAATTATCTAAGCATTTTGTTTTTGTGTTGACTATCATCTAGATAGAGTATAGATACAGATAAATGGTAGGCCACCTTAACCAGATACTGTGTAAGAAATACAAATCACCTCTTTAGTGGTAGTATCATCAATGCACTGTCAACCAAGAGATATATTGTATGCTGTGTCTTATGTGCCTGTAATACCCTAGGTCACCCTACATTCAAACCGGAACATAATACAAAGGAATTCTAGCATTCTTGCTTCCAATTCACGCAATTATGATAATCATAAAAGCATATTATAATATCGATATTTATATCGAAAGAAATAAATGCGAAACGAACGAAATCGCGATAACAGTAAAACTTGTGATAAATAATTCATTTTAACAAAACTGCCACCATTTTTGCTACTTAATATATATTGTGTAGTTTTGGTTCGAAACGGTTATAGAATTCTATTAACATATAATTAATGGAATGCGTTATCTTTATACAAACATATTTAAAATATTACATTTAGTATTGTTTCGAATTGTAGTTTAAGAATTTATTCTCAAAAAGATTCACTCACAAACATTATGATAAATAAAATATTTAATAAGAATTGATTTTGAGTCAGCCGTTTTATTACCATCCATATAAAATTTGCAAAACAAGTGATCCTTTTCTTTAAACGTCTCTTGAGAACATTTCCTACAATAAAAAATATATTCAAATCAAAATAATTAATTCAATAGACAATCATTACACTTACTGATACTGATCGTTTAAAATATATTAAGTTAGTCTGTTAATATGGCCTGTATAAATAAAACACATTTATGTTGCTTGCATTATTTACATCACAATTTACATAAAATTATTTACCTACGATTCTTCTCAATTATATGATACAACGAGTCATAGATTACAAAGCAGTGTCAGGAAATTTCTTGAAGATAATTCATGTGCGACGCAAATGTTGATAAATATGATTGAGAGATCAGAAGTACGACTCTTGACCGTTATATCAGCGTGTCACAAAGGAAGGACATTAGATTCTATTTACCAATGAAACACATATAATTATATGTAAATGTATTTGCAATTTTGTTACAATACTAAAACTTAGTTGAAGAGGTAATATTCACATATTATTTATATACTAATAAAGATGCATGTTCTTTCGTGCTTTTAAATAAAACTAGTTGTCACGGGTAGACTGTCAGTCTACCCGTGACCACGAACGCTGTAAAGTGCTCGAAACGTCGGGATGCCAAAAATAATTAATATACGCGATTTAAATCCGTTATAACTAGTTTTATTTAAATGTGTAATAATCGCGAAAATTTAAGACAACATTATTCTTTCGTGCTCTTCGTTGCTCTTTTGCGGAAAAATTGTGTCTAATTTGATGATTTTACAAATTAACTTTAACTAACCGTCATGGAAGGACATAGGTACCTTTTTATACACTCTACGAAAACGCGGTTAAAAAAACTCCAAATTAACAAAATTGTTCTAATCTATTGTTTTGAGTATATGTATAACAAATGTTAGTTGTATTCATATTAAACAGTTTTAGGTATATTATGTGTATATTTCTGTAGATACGTGATTGTTGAATTCAACACGTTTCTCAATTTAATAATAAATGCACTTTGTATGATGACTCACAAATTCTTTGATATGTTAATTTTCAAAACTATATTAACATTATAAATGTGATATTAACTCTGTCTGGTCGTCTGGACAGAACAGCTTAACCGATTCTAATGTTATTTGTTATGAAGCAAACTTGACTTCCAAGAAAGGACTTGGTGGTAGGGCTCTGTGCAAGCCCGTCTGGGTAGATACCACCCACTCATCAGTTATTCTACCGCCAAATAATAGTACTCAGTACTGTTGTGTTCCGGTTTGAAGGATGAGTGAACCAGTGTAACTACTGGCACACGGGACAAAATATCTTAGTTCCCAAGGTTGGTGGCACATTGACGATCTAAGGAATAGTTAATATTTCTTACAGCGTCATTGTCTATGGGTGATGGTGACAACTTACCATCAGGTGGCCCATCTGCTCGTCCGCCAACCTATACCAAAAAAATGGCTACTTTTTTGCCAAACTCATGACAACCATCACAGTAAAACGCAAGCGAAGCCACGGGCGACTACTAGTTTTATAATAAATAAATAAAATAAAAGAAGAACACAGATAATCTAGAATTGTAAACTACTGAATCGGGAACTACTTTTGCTAGACGAAAGAACACGATAACCTTTGAAGCTAAGCGATGTCCACAAACTGAAGGCTTTGTTAACCACGCTGTGACATCTTGATCCTTAAATTATAATCCATCAAACTCTTATTATATCTAATTTGAAATCGTTTCGTAATTTTTCTAATCTTACCAAACATTACCCCATGCCTGATATTCGAAGGTCACTCGAAATAATTTACGAATCGTGACAGCTCGCGGCGAAAACACAAAGGTTTCGTTAAATGGTTCTTTTTTATAATTTAAACAAATTCTTTGACATCTTATTAACATACATTTACAATCTGTCCATCAGAAGCCGTGTTAGGTAATCCAAGGATTGAAAACTGACGAAATGTTAAACGAAACAATGTAACGTACAATTCTTTTGAACGAATGTCTTTGAGAGGATAAAGTTTAAAATTGTAAACATGTTTATTTTAATTTAAATTTTATTTTGTATCATCAAGGGGCTTTACAAAATTAAATTGATTGTAAATACGATTGCTTCAAATAGTGTATTCGTACTTCATTCAACATTACTCACAATATTTTTGTCAACTTAACAATAAATCCTTAGTTGATCATAATTACAACTTCGGAAAGTTAAGTTAAAAAGGAGTTGCCTCTTTTACTTTATCATCATCTATATAGTTTTGTATAACATAATAAAATTTGTGTATTCATACTTATGCAAATTTTCTTTTTTATATTTAAGTATTTAGGAACCGTAAAACAATTTTTTGAAGCTACATACGATTATAGCAAACATATAGTAATGCAACCGCATTTATTACTAGTTGGTAGGGCTTTGTGCAGACCCGTCTGGGTAACCACCACCCAGACATCACATATCCTAACAAACAATAATACTTAGTATTGTTGTAACATAACATAACATACTCCTAAGATTTGGGTCGCATTGGTGATGTAAGGTACTGTCAATGTTTCATTCAGCGCCAGCCATAATGACCATTTACCATCTCTTAGTCCAGTTGTCAGTCCTACCTATTACATAAAAAAACTACTTTGTTACAAAGATTATTAAGTAGACAAAGCTGTATTAGTAACGCTGAACTTCTTTTTATTCAGTTGGTATATTCTTTGGAAACGTTGTGTAAAATACAGCAAATGATCACAGCTCGAAACCTATTAACGTTAACAATACAACATCAATAGAGAAACATTAAAGTACACAATGACTATACATTAGTTTGTAGATTAATTTGTAATAAGTTTATAATCAGTGGTGACAAGTGCAAGACCTTTATAACAGATCACGGATAAGAAATCCATTTACGAGATCTTATTCATTGCACCCGTACGGTTGCAAAACGTTGCGTCAGTCGAGAAGGTCGAAGTCTATTATGAATTCCAACAAACATAAGTAAACATGTTATATAGAGGAATGTTTACTAGCCAGTGTACCTACAGCAGATAGAGCTGAGATGGCTCAGTTGTTAGAACGCGTGCATCTTAGCCGATGATTTCGGCTTCAAATCCAGGCAAACACCTCTATATATATATATATATATGCCACATGTGCATTCCACCAACCCGCATTGGAACAGCGTGGTGGAATATGTTCCAAACCCTCTCCTTAATGGAAGAGGAGGTTTTAGCCCAGCATATGGAAATTTATAGGCTGTTACTGTGCTGCACTGCACTGTACCTACAGGCACAAGGGACATTACATCTTAGCTCCCAAGGTTAATAGTCTTGATAGCCCGAGTCTATTATGATTTTTTTTTTTTCATTCAATTGTGTAACTACAGGCACAAGGGGCATAATATCTCAACTCCCAAGGTTCGTAAGAGCCGAGATGGCCTAGTTGTTATAACGCGTGCATCTTAGTCGATGATTTCGGGCTTAAACCCAGGCAAGCACCACTACATATATATATATATATATATATATATATATATATATATATATATATATGGGTTTATAATTCATCTCGTGCTCGGCGGTGATAGAAAATTCGCGAGGAAACCTGCATATGTCTAATGTCATAGAAATTCTGCCACAAGTGCATTACACCTACCCGCATTGGAACAGCGTAATAATAAGTTCCAAACCCTCTGCTTAATGGGAGAGAAGGCCTTAGCCCAACAGTGGGAAATTTACAGGCTGTTACAAGCTTGGTGGCACATACCTTACAGCGCCAATGTCTATGGATGCCAAGGACTATCAGGTGATCCATATAAACGTATAACTTCTTCATAAAAAAAATGAATCTGTAGGTATAGTCGTGCTGGTTACTAATGAAAGAGTATTTCAGTTAAAATTCGTGTTTACAAATTTATAGTTGTTAAATCTGTTAATTAATTAAATAGCTAAACATCTTGTTGTTTCAGTCTTATATATTTCATTAAATTAATAATTATTATCGTTGTTTACATAAATTTACAACTGAGATTCTTATCGATCCTCGTTAGAATCTGTAAACATTGGTACATTTACATTGTATTAAGTCTCGTAACATGATGATGCAAAAGTGCTTATTAGGACATACCTATATAAGGGATAAAGAATATTATCATATATGAATGATAACATGGTCTGATAAAGAAAGGAACACAGAAGACTATCAATAAGAATTCTATATCATATCATAATATTATAAATCTATACTATTATTATCAATGCGAATGTACCAGTCTGATACCTCATAACGCTTAAACCGCTGAACTAATATAGATGAAGCTTGATAGAGCGATAGATTGAGTCCCGAGAAAGGACATAGACTACTTTTTTAATTCACACCTTGAGGCCTTAAATGGGGGTAACGGTTTGTGTGCTATACATTCATTTTGTAGCCATAGTCTTAGCTAGTTTTTTTCATAAAATTACATATATTGTAAATTTACTTGGATATGTACCACCAACCAACCAGGTAGAGTTCCGTTGAATGGTGAGAGAGCCGGTGTTTAAACGGTTGGTGTCACATGTTATGAAAAATGGCGATGTAAGAGATAGGTTCTATCAGTGTCACAGCGTTTATGGAGAAACTACTATCCCATTTGCCAGCCTCCATTAAAAGAGGACGTAGATAAAGGTCTGGCGATGAATAAAATAAATTCTTATTTTAATAATAAAAAACTTTATTTTTGGAATCGGCTTAAACAGCGAGTACCACAATAATTTAATAAGTGTCCTTTGTCCGATGTAATTAAAGGTAATTATTGTTTCCGTCGTGTGTCAGCGACGTTACTGACCTTTACCTAAATATATATTTACATCTGATTGATGCCTATCTAGGTCATTAATTAGACAGCAGGCTAACTGGTAATGATGTGAAAAGTAGATCAATGGAAGTTTACATTTACGGGTATTAAAATTCTATATAATATTGCTGAAGGTTTTCTTCAAAGAGAAGCGAAGGAATCTATGCTTTAATACCACTTTATTATAATCTACAATTATATTATAAAGGTGTTTAAACAAAGAGGTATTTGTATGTAGAGACTAAACTACGGAACTAATTCAATTTTAAAAATGCTTTACTGCTAGTTACATTATTCCTGAGTGCAGTTTGGTAAACTGCCGTACGAACCCGAGACTGATCAAGTATTTTTAACAGTAATCGTCATATCAGCGGATAGAACGCTAAATTACCAAAATTACTGTAGGACTTAACAAAAACCTTTAAACCTCATTTCTCAAACGCAACGCTTTGGCGCTTCAGCTCTTCTTCCTCGCTACAATGCGGACCATAATTATGATTTTTACAAGTGAATTTACACAATTTACAAAGTGAAATGAATTAGTCTTGAGACTTTCGTAATATGTCGATTGCCAATAAAATATATTAGTCGCAAGTGAACATTTACTTTTAACAAATTAATTTCATTATAATGGCTGTAATTCTACAATACAAAATAACATACAATAAACTTTACGTAAATTCTCACTAACGATTGCTGAATCGATTGTGTGTAACAAAACACACGCAAAAAGTTACTATTTTCACAAATCCAGCGTAAGCTATTTCGTCATTATAAATTAATGCTAAACGTTTCACTTCTGTGCAGAAATTTGTGCTTCTTAAGAGAAGCATTATTATTGGTTATGCTTCTCGACGCGTGGATTTCCTCGTGATATTTTAACGCCGCCAAGAAGATGATGATTTATTTTTACATACACATAGTTGCGTACAAAATTTTGCAGTTAAAAAATTAATAGGTATAAATAATAATCAATAGGAACTGAACTGAGGTAAAACTTTTTGCTCATTATTACGTCAATTAGTTGATCAAAATTAATCAATTATTCTAATTGATATATGTAAGAAAATCCATTCCTTTGTCTGTTTCATTTTCATATATCACATCAAACTATTATGAAATTTTGTATTGATGTTGTTAGAGATATAGAACGATAACTGTGACATATCTACATATATGGGTACCAATCAGATAACAGATTAATAGAACCATACCTAACAAAAGACCACTATCAATTTTTATACTGTCCTCCCTCACTGACGGAAATTGGTACATAATTATATGATATCAATACGTTTAAAGATATTACGCATTAAGTAAAACTAAAACGTAATATAAGCCAGCTAATGTTTTCGAATGCGATAAATTTATCAACAAAGACATAGCAAATTATTCACGAGTCACACGCAATCAGCAGAATTCCTACGCGGTCAGCTGACAAAGGTTAAGGCTGACTGCTCACCGAACACACGTTGATTTATATGACAAACGGAATTTACCGTGGAGTAATACTATGGAAGTTACGTTCATTCTATACTGTTAAAAACAAACATCATTATTATTTATTTATACAGAAGAATTACAATTTTCATAGTCAAAGAAAAACTAAACGACCAGAAAAAGGTACTAGGATCTCAGAAGATCAAAGAGAGAGAAAAAATCTATAATTTCGTATTGTTTATACTAATACTAGTTGTTGTTCACGGTTTCACTCTCATTTTAGGGGGTTGATTGTCACACGTTAAGCAAAAAATTAGTAAATGCCCTTTCTTGGTTCAAGTTTCATCAAATTCGGTTAATTGGTTTGGTAGTGAAAAACCAACAGGCAGACAGACAGATAGAGTTACTTTCACATTTATAATATTAATATAGATTACAAATGCGAAAGATACTTATTTTGTCTTATTGTTCTTCCACGGTAATCCACTAAACCGAATTTAATGATATGAATCCAAACGATATATAGGATATTTTTTACATATTAGGTGTCATGTACTAATATTTTTTATTAGTGCATGACATCCAACCTCTAAAAGACGAGCTAAGCTACGACAATTAGTTTACAATATGAAACAGAAATGGCTAATATGTATTTGCAGTTCTTGAGAAGTGTCGTCAGTTTTATCGTCTTCGTCCAGCGTCCTGTGTGACCGTGTCAAATTTGGAGGACGATGCGTCTTTCACTTGATCTTTCCATCTCGTCAATGCACAACCTTGCCTATAAATATTTCTAAAAATACCAATATTATTGTCAAAGTATTAGTGGCATTTTTGTTTCATATATATTTTTAATTGGTTATAAAATGTGTTTCTTTGATAATAGTTTTTTCTCCACTTTGGTAGAATATAATATGATGACTCACTCATGTGTTCTACACTTGAGACAAATGTAATACAATGGCAAGCAGTAATACTCAGTATTGTTGTCTTCCAGTTTGAAGAGTAACCAAATGTGAAGTTTCATAAGGGCCCAATGTTTATGAGCAGTGGTCATCACTGAGCATCAGATGACCTATTTGAATCCAAATCTTCAGAAACACTTCCCTTATACCTTACATATACTCTAACGACTTTAATATTTTAAATTTGGAATTATAAAGTTACTAAATTGAAATCACCAATAATTTTTTTTTTTTTATTCGAACTATTAATTATTTGTTTTTGTAAATCTTTTGGTACTTTTAAACCATAAGTTGATAATGACAAGCTTTACTATTTTGCTTAGGATTAAATACATCTGTTCCTGTTTTTCCGTCTAATGTGTTACGATGATTACATCGGAGTAAGTATTGTTGCGATATTCATCAAGATAAACTCTCGCGGTTTTAAAATCAAGAAAGCAGTGTTACCGTTGCGAAAGTACTAATAAAACGCTGTAATAATAGGAAATTATCGTCATGATAGCGTTTCCGTCTTGTAATGTGATATCGTCTTAGTTTAAATATACAATACAAATGGAATATTAAACAGAGGTTCCGTATTAAATTTTTTATAGAAATAATAAGGTATAAATGGTAATCACTGCCGATTAACATTGGTAATGTAAGAAATATTAACCAACCCTTATAACTATTACTAAGTAGTAGCACTATTGTTTTGCGGTGGAATATCAGATGAGGCTGTGTGTACTCCGATAGATCCGGTGGTAGATCCGGATAAAGTATATTTTGATTTTTCGTACCTTCCGAGTCTGCAAAACCCTAAAAATGTGGGTATTAAAATTCAATACTTAACAATACCTTGATACAAATTATTTAAAATCGCTCATAAAAGCATAATGAAATAAAGAATATTGTTATATATTCGTTTAGATACATAATGACAACAAACTTACGAGTTTGTTTAGTACGATGATTACGATTTATTTGAAAGTGCCATTATTATAAAAATGTACATAATTTAATAGATATCAATAACTAGTTTTAATGAAAATTAAATTAAAGACACCAGATAACCTCTGATGACCGAACGTAAATTACTTAAATAACGAATGACTCACGAGATGAATACTTATGAATAATGATGTTTTTATTTCTAAATTCTTTCAATCAAGTTGAGATAAAAATTGTATTATGTAAAACATTTTTATGAGCATTCAGTAAATCATAAATTGTAATAAGTAGATGTGATTCGTGCATGGGAAATTGGACCATCTAATGTAGTAACCATTTATTATAAGGTTCATTTTCCCGTCTAGATTATGATATTTTATTGTCACTACGACCCATTTCCGGACATTTTAACTGAAAGAAACATTGTACCTTAGATCGCCTATGCCGCCAATCTTGGGAGCCATGATGTAATGTCCCTTGTGCCTGTATTTACACTGAATAACTAACCACAAACTCAAACACCCTTTTTCAATTTGGAAGCATTACACCTTTTGATAATCAAATAAACACTACCAGCGGTTCGGAAAAGAAAATACCCTAAACTTAGAAGAACCGGCGAATGATGATGAAACCGGCGGTCTCAATTTTTTTGTCAAACTTATTATTTACGTAAGTATATTTAATATGAATAGAAATAGCCAGGAGCCAGTTATTTAATTTAAGTGCTTAACACAAAAAATAATGAATAAAAAATGTATACGGTACAAGATTATATAGAAGATAGGAAAGCGTGGAATTTGTAATCATTGATTTTCATTAATTATAATAAATTTAATTGTATATGATTCCCGTTTCTTGCTATTATCGATGTGGAATCTACAATCCAATCCGTTGATAGCTTTACACTTGTAAAATGACGATTTAAATTGCTTGAAGATTGTTGTTACCATACTTGACCAAAGTGTATTTATATTAATAACACACAGACCGATACACAGATTGATAGTATTTGTATAATAGAGGATTAATAATTTAAAATAATAAATAATATAGTAATTATTATTATTTGATAGTAATAAATTAATATTTATTAGAGGTAGGAGACCACCAATGCATGGATTGTGTGAAAGATGTGGCTGGAAAGAATGTTACTTGTGAGAAAGAGTGGTTCGGAAGAAGACATGCTGCGCCGACACCAAATAAATTTGGGATAATGGCAGGAGGATGATGATGATGAGTAAAATATTTTTGCTCGGTTCGAGTCTGCAGTCGATTTTATCAGATAATACTTCTAAAAACAAAGAAGTTGCACTTCGCAATTTTAATGAAATAAAATCGTGGTATCCCATTGACTCTCAGTTATGTTATTGTTCGAAAAATGCAATCCTTACATAGTTCAATGGTGAGGACAATGGCATTTTTGCACATACTTTCTTTGTCGCAAAACACGCGGTGAATTATAAACTTATCTTTAGAAATAGCTTAGCACCTTCGCAAGTTAAAGCGCAAAAGAAAAAAAAACGCTTCTATTCAGGTAATTGATTTTTTTTTAAATCTTTTTTCTATTGTGCCCAGATTTAATCTAGTACTTTGGTTATGAAGATAATTGGTGATGCAGTGGGGTATAGGACTAATTTTTATATAAGAGATTGTCATGTTTTTCTCGTGGAAAGATTTGTGTAGGTCTGCCATTATATGTTTGTTGATTATACTACCGAACATTTATTGTATTGTCGTGTTTCGGTCAGTAGGGCGAATGAATCAATGTAATCATAGGAACAAAGCGATACATCCTTTATTTTAAGGTTGTTGACGGTGAGGACAGTCGCTGAAGAGGTCATATAATATGTGTAAAATCATTAAAAAAATTGAATTTTAGAATATTACAGTACATACAGTAATGGTTAATTCATTCTGCAGAGTAAAATATTTGTAGCCTATAGCACTACGCGCGTTGATACTTTTTTTTAGTATGAAATGAATTATTTGTAACAAACAAAAATTAAATATTTAAATACCCGTAATACTTGGGTTTGAATCCTTAATTAAAATTGAGGAATCATCTCGCTTTAGGATAGTTATAGATAGTTTGTATGTAACTATTTCAGAAGAAATTAACGTAAGCAATTAATTAACGTAAGTTTAGTATCTTAAAGAGTTTTATACTTAACGGTCAAGCAACAATGATCTGCGTTACGGAGCGAAGGGCAAGTGAGCCAGTGTTACGGGCATTAAGACTAACAATTAATATTGTAGGTACTCGAATGACTACTCAAATTACGAACAAGAAAACTTATTAGAGCGCTTAGGGATTTGAACCTTAGTCTAACTAATAGGCCATTTTAGTTTTATAATTATTTGTTTAATTTGAATTTGTATATTGTATGTACTCAACCTAAAACTATACTTCTATATTATAAATGTGATAGTAACTTTGTCTGTCTATCTGTCGCTCTCACTAACAAACCGCTGAACCGAATTTGATGAAATTTGGTATGAAACAAATTTGAACTCCAAGGACATTTGTTACTTTTTTGCCTAACACTAGACAACCAAACCCTTAACAACAACAGCCTCTAAATTCCCACTGCTAGGCTAAAGGCCTCCTCTCCCTTTGAGGAGAAGGTTTGAAACATATTCCACCACGCTGATCCAATGCGGGTTGGTGGAATACACATGTGGCAGAACTTCTATGAAATTGGTCACATGCAGCTTTCTTCACGATGTTTTCCTTCACCACCGAACACGAGATGAATTATAAAGACAAATTAAGCACATGAATCAGCGGTGCTTGCCTGGGTTTGAACCCGCAATCATCGGTTAAGATGCACGCGTTCTAACCACTGGGCCATCTCAACTCTAAAAACTACTACAAACCCCTAAAACGCGAGCGAATCCGCAAGCGACAACTAGCCTTAAATAAGCTATCTAGCTAATTAAAGTTCAACAAACTAGCACGGTGAAGGTAATAAGAATCACATGAAATATTTCCACTAAACAGATTAGAAGCGATACGGAAATCGCTGTCAACACGTGATCGATATGGTAGAATAATAATAAGCGATATCATTGGTGGATATGATTCGTGTAGAATAATATTAAGCTATATCATTGGTGGAAAAAAAATTAATAGCGACAGTCGCGTGCTGTAATGAGGGCAAATGCCAATGAAACTTTCACCAAGGTCGGCCTATTGTGCATTGTTCCGCTATGGGAATTAGTTGGTTCGTGGTTTACTTGAACTGGTTCCAAGAATATAATCGGGTACCACATTTTAATCGATCTTAAACTGAAAGTGTCTTGGCTTACCAATATTGGGGCCGATTACTTACTGATTTGTCAATTGTGATATTTTGAAACAATTGACTGGATTATATTAACTGTTTAAATATTGCCTTGATTTCTGAACTGGTTAAACATTTTTTAATTATTATTAAGAGACTATAAATTTCCCACTGCTGGGCTAAGGCCTCTTCTCCCTTCGAGGAGAAATTTTTGGAGTAATTTCCACCACGTTGCTTCTATGCGGGATGGTAGATATACAAGTGTCCAAATTTTGTTGAAATTAGGCACATGCAGGTTTCCTCACGATATTTTCCTTCACCACCGAGTACAAGATGAATTATAAAAACACACTAAACACATGATAAATCAGTGGTGAGCATCACTGCATACATTCTGGGTTGGAACCCGCGATGATCGGTTAAGATGCATGCGTTCTAACCACTGGGTCATATCGGCTCTTAAACTAAACGGGTATTAAATGTATATTATAGGATAGTTCTATGAAGATATATTATATGTAAATGCTCATTAAATATATATTAGTCATCACTCAATAGTGACTTAACGACCGATCACTCAAGTTTTATTTGACTCAAATACATCGTCTTAATGACTAGGCCCAGTAGTCAGAATACATATATTCTAACCTAAGATTGTGAGTTCAAACTCACTGAGTTACCATGTACATTTGTGTTAATGATTAATCTCAACACGAAGAAAACATCGTGAGGAAGTCTTCATATGTCGAATGTTGCATGGGTAAACACCAACATTCCCAATGAATAAACGGTGGAGCAAACTCCAATCTGCCCCTAAGAAGCCTAGCAGTGAGAAATGTATATTCGTTGCTTTTTAATTAACTAGCGACCCGCCCCGACTTCGTACGGGTCTAATGCTCATACTGAATATACTACAGACTTTATTTATTCACGAAACTTCTAAAATTATCAGTGTTTCTTTATTATACTGTCCATGTATTATATACAAAAACCTTATTCACGAATCACTCTATATATTAAAAACCGCATCAAAATCCGATGCCTAGTTTTAAAGATTTAAATATACAAAGGGATATAGGTACAGAGAAAGCGACTTTATTTTATACTATGTAGTGATGTAAACATTAGCACCAAGGAGGTAGTTGTCCTTTTGCGTCTCGCTATTATCATTTTGATTAACTCTGTGTTTGATATGTAAAGAAATTTTATCATAACATTCGTAAGCGGTTTCTAGAAATTAGTACATTAAACTTTGCATTTGAAAACAGTCACCTCAATTCAACAAGATAACATTGCAATTTTATCATTATGATTAGAACATTCCTTGTTATGTTAATATAGTATCAGTGATAATATTAGGTTCATAGCTTTCTATTCTAGCACTACATAGCATTAGAAAAGATTACTTTGGAATTATATTCATAATATAAAAAAAAATCTCGAGTAAAAAAAATTACACTAACTTTTTGTCTTAAATATTAATATTTACTCTTTAATCAGAACATTTTATTGTACTGTACACCATTTTTATTAATCAAAGCGTTTATCTTTCTATGTATAAATTGCCTTATTTGAAACTAAACTCGTGTAAGAGAAGACACAAAAACACATCGCATTACTACTGTTAATCCAATCCAAGTTAATCTATTTCAACTTGTTATAAATCACAGTGAAACGGTGTAAATTACACCAAGCTCCTTGAACTATATCGATCTTATACACGTCAACAAACCTTACAACTGCTCTAATGAGGGTAATTGGATATTTCAGATAATACTTTATAGTACGTACGAGTGCTACGTGTAAGGTGATCGCGAGTTTGATTCCTGTTACAGACAATCAACATGTATTATTTAAATCAACTGTTACTTGGTGGTAGGGCTTTGTGCAAGGCCGTCTGGGTTAGTACCACACACTCATCAGTTATTCTACCGCCAAAGAACAGTACTCAGTATTGTTGTGTTCCGGTCTGAAGGGTGAGTGAGCCAATGTAACTACAGGCACAAGGGACATAACATCTTAGTTCCCAAGGTTGGTGGCACATTGACGATGCAAGGAATAGTTAATATTTCTTACAGCGTCATTGTCTATGGGTGATGGTGACTATTAGATTAGTTGTCAGATGTTGGGCGTAAATGAGTTGTAGTCGTAGTCGTAGTTTCACAAATTTAATCGTAATCGGTTTAATAGTTTGACAGTGAAATGGTAACAGACAGATAGATAAAGTTACATTCGCAATTATAATATTAGTATTAGATTTAAACATAAATCTTTTTCAAATAATCAGAAAGAGACTTTTGTTACTCCCAGATATAGAAAACTTAAGTACTGGGGATGTATATAAAATTTGAAGTTTTAAAGTCCTTTCTCGCTGAAAATAAATGCTACACTTGTATAAACCCTTAATTATAAACAAAACGAAACTAGAAAAGTAATAAAAGATTTTGTAATTGAACGTTAAAGTTCATTAAAATCGTAACTTCTAGCGTTTGACGTAATAAACTTTCTAGTTAAGACTAAATTGAAACGAACTTAAATAGTCCTGAATAAACATTTATTTACATAAGAGATGTTAAGTCCTTAAATATACAAAATCATGACCTCTTGGAATGTTGGCAAGAATACTGGCAACATTTTCCTGATGAATAGCAATTCTATAATTTTATTCAATACTTAAATACAATGGATGAATTTTAATCAATTCAAATATTAATTTACAAATATCTGTTTCGAATGTTTATGAATCTATTGAAGCTAATTGAGCGTGAAAAAATCCTTTGTTATGTACGTGGGTGAGAAAAAGTGCTTTAGGCTGATCACATTATTATCAATGGACGGATATAACCTGCTCATTAATATTTATTATTTATACACGAATAAATTTGAGAATGATCAGAGAGTAATTAACTCGAATGTACTAAATGAGCCGAGATGGCCCAGTGGTCAGAAAGCGTGCATCTTGACCGATGATAGACAAGTAGGCACCACTGAATTATCATGAGCTTAATCTGAGCTTATGAATTATCTCGTGCTCGGCGATGAAAGAAAACATCGTGAGGAAATCTGTAATCAAATAAATTCTGCTACATGTGTATTCCACCAACCCGCACTCCTTAAACAGGAGAGGAGATCTTAGCCCAACAATGGGAAGTATTATACTCGTATGTACTAAATATTTCAAATCAGAACAAAGGACTTCTTTTCATTAGAAGCCGAATTGTGTTATAATCAATTCATCCTATATTTTAGATTTTAGTTGCTGATAAAGTTTAATCGTACCGGGAATTCATAAGCTATGTTTTGTCGCTCTAAAACTGATGTTGTATACTCTTGCGTATGAGTAACATACACAAAGAAGTAATCTGCAATGAGAACGTTGTTATATTTACCACAGACTTAGGGCCCTAAACTTCTCTGGTCAATTGTGAAGGAAATTACTCTGTATTACGAGTTTTCAATCAAGTACGACATAAGACAGAAATAATGATACTTAATTTGAAACCATATAAATTAAAATATATAGTATTGTTTGTTTTTTTTATTGCTATGTTGTAGGATTTTTTATAATGCTAAACAACGCTATAAATGTCTATCAAACAATATAACGTTAAAGTTAATAAAAAATACAGTAAATCTTAGTTTTGTTTCCATTTGAGACATTATTACGATCTCACCGGTCTCAGAGAACGAACACGTGGGTCGAGGTCAACGACCCGCTATCGGTCAGTCTGTTCGTTCCTACTACGTCTTGTTACCGTTCCTAGCGGATGGGATGTTACAAGACGAATGTTTAGTTTAATCTTTTTACCATTCAGATGATGGATGAATAAAGATAAATTTATCTTTTATCTTTGTATCAGATTGAAGTACCTATATTTTTTAAATATTTACTGATGCTTTCGTCAAAACTAATTGATTTTGATAAAATAAATACATATGACTATATATTAAAAAAGCATGCAAGCAATTATTCGACACAACATTCTATAGATGATAAAAAAGCGTGGAGTTTAATTTTAATACGTGTTGACTCCCAAGCAGGATATGTTAATTTAAATAATTGTATTTCACTAACATGACTTTGTATTTTTTAAATGTTAAAAAGAGTAACTACCTAGTTTCTCGCTGGTTCTTCCGGTAGAATCTACTTTCCGAACCGGTGATAGCTTCACTTAATTGTAAAATGACGATTCAAATTGCTTGTAAAAGCTTACTTGAATAAAGTTTTACTTACATGATTATATTAATAATAAGCATTATAATGTTGTTAATATGTATGTGTAAATAAATACTGATATTAATTTTATAATGTCCTAAGTCTAAACCAAAAAGACAACCTTTGGATAAAATCTGCCATATAAAAGATCTGCTTATGTGTTGTATGTATAATATAGAAGAAATTTCTTTGCTGTATTGCTTTAATTAACCCCATCTGGATATATACCACCCATCACCTATTCTTCTAGCAAATAGCAATACTTAGTGATGTTGTGTTGAGCTTTAAAGGGTGAATTAGCTAATGTAACTACAGGCTCTTCAAGATCTTCTGTATTAATTCCCAAAAGTCAGTACTAATTTCTATGGTGATGAACGCTTACCATTTTATGACTTATTTACCAATCTACCAACCCATATTAAAAATAGTATATATTATATGATAACTAAAACAAAGCAAATATAATATGAATACACCACAATAAGCAAGTACAACAAAACTTTAATGTAAACTTTACTGGAGTTATTGTTAATCTGAACTACGCACGGTGTATCGTTATTGTTTGAAGAGGAAAGCAAACTATGAACTCATGATAAGACCTGAAACACCGATGATAAACATCTAACGTAACAAAGACAGTTCATTGTAACATATTGCTATCAAAATATTAATTTTCAAGTCAAATACTTAGTTAATACGGCTTTCATCTGTAGCCTGTTGCTATATAATAACTCTTGTGTGCTTGTGAGTTATCTAATAATTCATTTTTTAAATAAGGGCAGTAATAAATGTACTGGTACGGGTGGACATAAGACTTTTTATAAATATTCGTTGCTTTTTTCCGACATTTCATAAAAACCACAATAAGTCATATACCTAAAACTTCCTTATATATGCCGCTGTTTTTTAGTGAAAACCGTATGGAAAACCGTTAATAATTTTTGAGTTTATCTGGAACATACAGACAGACACACGAGGCTGGGGGACTTCGCTTTATATATGTCGAAGCATCAAAATGTGCAGTTAAGATTTTTTTTTTATCTTACACTGGCAACGTCAGTATGACGTAAAACAAAAGCAGCAAATAAGTGATGGAATATCGAAAAAAGGTTATATTACGCATGAGAACGTCTAGACTTATTATTATAATATTTTACATTATGAATATTATCATATTTGATAACGAGTTGATACCTAACTCATTATATATATTATCTATAAGAACTAGGTTATTTTTTATTATGCCCTAAACAAATATTCAAAATAAATCAACTACAAAGATAACCAAATATTTAATTAATGATTCAACAATAAAATTTAATATTTAAATTTATTCATCACAAATTGCGTAATGATGCGAAATTTATAGTCAAATTCTTACAAAATAAAAGACGACTGATTTATTTATGTATTTAATTTTAAAATTTGATTGGATGTCGTCAGTGTGTCACAGACATCTGCCATTTGAAACGTTGCTAAACTACTGCTTACAAAGATGCCGCTGCTATTAATATATCTGTCATATATGGAGATATTTATCTATACTAATATTACGAAGTGGTTAAATTAGCTTGTTATGTAGGTTAGTAATCTCCAGAACTAACGATCCAATACATTTTTTCACTGTTAGATAGGTTTATATAGTATATTATATATTATAAAGTATAAAACAAAGTCGCTTCCCGCTTTCCTTTTATCCATGTGTATGCTTATATCTTTAAAATTACGCAATGTATTTATGTGCTGTTTTGTTTTAATATATAGTGAGAAACTTCATACTTAGGTTAGTTATATATAGTGAGAAACATTGATAATTTTGAAGTTTTTTAATGTGATGTCAAATACATTTGCGCTTACATTTCAAACGCTGACTGGATCCTACGAGATAAATCAAAATATATCTGTTATTTGGATTCGCTGTTCGAATCTACCTCAGTCCCATTCATTGTGCAACAGAACTTAAACGCACCTCCGTTAATGTCACGCTAAGCAAAGGTTTTTAAAGATAACGTTTAGACCTAATTTCACCATACGAGTGGGTGATAAACATGAATTCGACTCGCGTGGGTTTCTTCAGAGTTTTCTTTCAACAAGCACGTGAAAATTAAGTTTTTTTTTAATAGGTTGACGAACGACCATATGGGCCACCTGATGGTAAGTGGTGTCATCACCCATAGACAGTGACGCTGTAAGAAATATTAACTATTTCTTTCATCGTCAATGCGCCACCAACCTTGGGAACTAAGATGCTATGTCCCTTGTGCCTGTAGTTACACTGGCTCACTCACCCCTCAAACCGGAACACAATAATACTGCGTACTGTTGTTTAGCGGTAGAATATCTGATGAGTGAGTGGTACCTACCCAGGCGGGCTTGCACAAAGCCCTACCACGAAGAAACTTACTTATATTAGCAATTTTTAGTAAAGTCTACGTGTTATCATTGAGTCACGTCATTCATAAATTTAGCTCATGAAAAACAGTTCCTTATAAGATTTTAAGTTGTGGCTTAGACCCACGTGCCTCTCATTTTGTTTTTATTTCTGTTAAGACTATTCATCACTGTGCATAGGCTTTGGTTCCTGTAAGAACTGTTAAACATCTTACATCGCCGAAACCCCACCAACTTTGACAACTAAGAAATTGTATCCATTTTGCCTGTAACACTGGCTCACTTACCCTTTAAACCGAACCAAAACAATAGTACAGTACTAGTTGTAATAGTAGAAATGATTTGAACCTACCATCCTCCTGCCCTTATCCCAATATTATTTGGGGTCGGCGCATGTCTTCTCCTTCCATACTTCTCTGTCAGACGTCATCTCACAAGTAACATTCTTTCTAACCATACCCTCTTTCACACAATCCATCCATCGTTTCCTTAGTCATCCTCTACCTCTATATCCGTCCATATCCATGCTCAAGGCTTTTCTCACACAATTTATTCCATTTTATATATGACATACATAAGAATAAAAATATTAAATGTGTACGTATAACCTCAAGGTTTCATAATGTGTCACCGATGACCGGTGCGAGTGGGCGAACCCGAACCTCGTTCGCGAATACCTTTTTTAATGTCGAATTGAGTCATATCGGTTGTCCGTTTGACTTTTACCTCGTTTTGTAACATTACGTATTCATGCAAATGCAAATTGTCAAACGCTCTTAGTAAAGATTAAGGCCTTGTCTAACTATAACTGGAGTCGAGATGGCCCAGTGGTTAGAACGCGTGCATCTTAACCGATGACTGCGGGTTCAAATCCAGGCAATCACCGCTGATTCATGTGCTTAATTTGTCTTTACAACTCATCTCGTGCTCAGCGGTGAAGGAAAACATCGTGAGGAATGTGAACTGCATGTGCCAAATTTAATAGAAATTCTGCCACATGTGTATTCCACCAACCCGCATTGGAACAGCGTGGTGGAATATGTTCCAAACCTTCTCCTCAAAAAGGAGATGAGGTCTTTAGTCCAGCAGTGGGAATTTACAGGTTGTTGTTTGTTATTAACTATAAGTAATTTAGAAATTATATAAACAAACTATTTAAATATAATCTCAATTGAACTATCTTCACTAATATTGTAAATATAAAAGTAATGTTCTCAGTCTATCTCTTTAAACCATTGAACCGAATTTGATGAAACTTCCTATGGTGCTAGCTACTCTTAAAAAGCGAGTGAAATCGCGGGCTGCAAATTTGTCAAAGTCAAAGTCACTAATAACCTCTTTCAATGCAATAACAAAATTGGAATCTAAAATTTTCCCGATATTAAGAAGTTTGAATCACTAATTGTTGTAATAATAATCGATGCTAAGTTTAATAATAATTAATAGCATATTATTTTATTCCAACTTATACAAGTGATAAGCTACCATGGAATTACTACTTGTTACAATCAACAGTATGTTTATATTTATATAAAAGAGTAACTAATAAATATCTCTCGTTAGAATCTACACTCAGAATCAGTAAATAGCATTTGCATTAAATTTGATCTAGTAATATGACAATTTGAAGAGCTCGTAATAGCTTACTATAAAGCATATTAAGATTGTTATAATTAGTTTTTTTAAACGCTATGATCTTGCTACCAATCGATGTAGTAGCATTCCAATACATCGGTTTCAACTGTCATGAATATTACCTTTCCGAGTGTCTTCGGCAATTAGACAACTTAATTGAGGATTTAAAATCGAGTAATTTTATTGACGGTAATAAATATTATTTATGATGACGATAAAATTCTATTACGACATGATATTGCCTTAGTGTCAAGGAAACGCGTCATCGATGATTGCAGTTTTAATTAATTTTATACACGCTAAGAACGTTTGAATCAGGAATCGAACTTGTATTTCAATAATAACTAGCGGCCCGTTCCGCTACGCACGGGTGCAATGCTAATACTAAATATACAACAGAATTTTGTTAGTTTCTATACTATATTGTCCATGTATTATATACAAAAAAACTTCCTCTCATATAGCTCATCTATTAAAAAAAAACGCATCAAAATCCGTTGCGTAATTTTAAAGATCTAAGCATACATAGGGACATACAGCGGTAAGTGGCTTTCTTTTATACTTTGTTGTAACTAGGTACCGAATGTATACCATTTAAACTCTATAGAAAAACTGTCTATATGTATTACGATTTGCCACTTGATGCTTCTCTCGTCTTTACAGTATAATCACCAACTGTCAGCCATCTAAAGTCCTTCCTTAGACTTCTCGATTGATTAAAAAAGGCATCAATTTCGGTTTAGTGCTTTGGCCGTATAATTAGTACAAGAGCTCCTTTTGCATTTATAATGAACTTCAATCTTATTAAAGTACGCACGTCACATGTCCCTTCTGTCATTTCACGATCGTGTCCAGTGCTAACTTGAGCTCAGCTGAGATAATAAGTGATGTAGATGAACTCGGTGGAAGTAGTCACAGTTAATAAAATTCGCAATGCGTCCCGAGTTACGTATAGCGCGTTTAACGAATGTTTTAAGACGCGTAATGCTGTTAAGTGGAAACACTAGGCATTATTATTTTTTAACCAACACATCTATGCAGACTAACATGTCATAAGATTGTTCCTAAATTTTTTTTAATAGTTTAACAAATAAAAATACATACAGACAAATAAACTTTTGATTAACATTGCCTAACAGATCAGCTATATTGTAAAATACTAAACAATAACTACTATTTAAGTTTACCAAACATTTCGCGTCAAGCCCATGCCCAATGTTTTTCTTTTATCCTCTTGTGGTTTGAATCGGCTAATAAAAGACTAAACAGAAAATAGGTTACGTGGTCAGTAGGTGATGCTCAGAACAATTATTGATGCGAATTAATTTATTTTCTGAATCATATTAATTTACGATACATTTTTAACACATAATGAAGGCTATATATATACTTGGATTAAACATAAATGTAATATTTTATTTGTTTCATTGTTAAAAAGTTGTACTGTCTCTTAGAGGAAAATGGATAAAATACAATTTATTCCATTTTATGTTTGACTTTATTATCCACTTGGTTTATATAAATAATTAAATATAATGCAATACAATGAATAAGAGAGATATCCCAGTAGTTTGATTCTAATTGCGGGTTCAAACCCGAAAAAGTGACGTAGACTTTGTTATATGTTCATAATTCACAAAATGATTAATATCGTATATGTCATATTCAAATATAAAAACTAGCTTTAACATTAAATTTCGCTTAAATTATACATAGAAATCTATCACTTAAACCAACCGAGAAACACTTCAAAAGCCTTAATTAATTATATTAATTCGACGCTAGTGAACACC
The DNA here is from genome assembly GCF_905220365.1 of Vanessa cardui. Taxonomy (NCBI): domain Eukaryota; kingdom Metazoa; phylum Arthropoda; class Insecta; order Lepidoptera; family Nymphalidae; genus Vanessa; species Vanessa cardui. The sequence goes on from NC_061143.1 coordinate 11,811,815, forward strand.
CGTCAATATCTTAATGCAAAATGAAGAAGATCTTCGCCTTATTTAACAGGCGTTACAGATAACATGGGAATAAGTTGTATTTTTAAAAAAATAGTCACGTATCGAGTGAAAGCCTGCTTCGTAACGTGTGACCACCACACAGTCTACTGTTAGAGTGCGGGACATCCAGTCGACAGCTTCTACTATACTTAACAGTGCAACACGTTTTATCGTCCTTGTCTGGTGAGTCTGAGTGTATTACCAAAACTTACTAAGAAATTAGTGGAGATATTTATTTTAAACTGCTATTAATTCCAATGTCTTATCAGACCACGCATGTCTCTGAATTGTCAATAACAACAAAACAAATATTAAATCAAAGATACGTACTTAAAAATCACTATTAATTATCTATATATTTACTGAATCGAATAAAATGCTAGCGTACCTGGAAGATTAAGTGGGCATGTATTAGTATGTCCCAAATTTGAATCGATTGAGTTCAATAAAATTAAAGTAAAACCAAAAAAATTGGCAGAGGCATTTGATCCATACACTAACAATATAACGTAATAAAGTATAGTAGAAATGTCAATTATAGAAAAAATGTTACATTAATTGTATGTAACAGTGCAACAGCATAATTATTTTACAATTCAAATAATTACATTTTTCCATTGCATATAAACATATTGTTTTAAGATTTATCGAAATTCCGAAATTTCCTTGTGCGTCAATCACGTGAAAACTACTGAAACCACTACATACAAAAGCTCTGTCTATGTGTTAAAGTATGTCTGTCTGTTATGCCTGATGACTAACATCGATAAATAATAATAAACCTCCTCAAGTTAACACCCACAATAATCATATAAAATTAGTTTAAAATAAAACGTTACCATCTCTGTAATATAATGGCAAGTTTCAAATAGTCGTAATTAATCAGCTGTTCATCTAACCTTTCTAATTAGAAGTATAAGTCTCACGATTTCGCCACAACGTTATGTCAGAAACGGTGTAATGTATCGCATAATATTACTAGCCATTGTCGAATTACGTTTCTTAAAGTTTTTAAAGAGATAGCTGTATTTGGTGCGAAAAAATACAAGATTTATTTTACTAGACCGTAATGCTACCAGTACCATAAGTGTGTGCTAATCTCATTTCAATTTCAATTGCGTGGATTTAAAATTCAATTGCAGGATTCGAACCACACATACTAATATTTAGAGTTAAATAACAGCGGGAAAAATTAAATTGTATTAAACTTCGTACGTATAAAGTAAGCCTTGTTAATGTGTCTGGAACAAACTCTTTATTTTAATAGAAGGCCGTAAAGAGTCTACAGTCATCAGTGGATACAACACGGAATGTCTTATTTAATTTGTACTATTATAATATTATTTCTAGTTTTAAGTGACAAATTTTAATTTAACAAATTTTAATAAAATAATCAATATTGCCAATAAGACAATGCTGTAACCACCTTACAAAAAAGATTGATACAACACTAAGAATAATTTATCTTTAGTCGACTACAATACCCTTTTGTAGACAGTTTTTAACTTTATTTCAGTGTGTTCTGTTAGTAGGTAGTTACAATAGTTTATTTAATTGATGAAAAGAGTGTTTGTATGCTTAAAATAAAAATAATATCATATAAATTGACATACTATCTGCTTCAATGGTGATTGTTTTCATCCAACACTTTAATGTTTTTCTTCAACGTGTGATGATTTATGATCACAAATTAAGCGTATGAAAATTGTTTACTTGCTTCGGTTTGAACCCACAATCTTTTTGTAGAGTGGACTTTTTTCAATAATGCTGGAAGAAAAGTGTTTGCGAAAAATATTTTTAGTACTATAAATATATGATGTATTCATCTCATTCGTTCGTCAGGCGTATTAAACGAGTTATGATAAGTTACAAATAACTAAATTAGAATAAGAGTTTCCCGCGACACATTTTCCTTTAAAACGTCAATACGTTGTGTATTGCAATGCCATCAATTACCGATATAATTATATTTAGACGTTCACAATTTCATTTATTATCAAGCGGAAAAAGATGACATGTTACACGAGAGTGGCCACAACATATAAATAATGACGGACGAACACGCGAGCATAAGTTGTTCAAACATTATTAATATTAAACCTTTGGTTCCGTTTGGATATTTTTTATTATTGTTTTGCATTCGCCCGAGGTCTTGTTCTCGTGGAATTAAATAACTACGTCTATTTATAGAGGTGGTCTATGGTTTATTCGCCGTTCACACGTTTTACATGTCAACAGTCACACGTTACTATTTTTATAATATTGTTTGGCGGATTGTCCAATTGATGGTAAGTCATCACTGCCCATAGACATTAGCGCCAAAAGGAATTTTAACACCTTACATAGCTAATACTCTACTAACTATGGGTACTAAGATGTTATGTCAAACTGAAATACAATAATATTAAGTACGTATTGTTTACCTATTCAGACATAAATCCCTACCACATTATTATAATATAGACATACATTGTAGGTACACGTGCGTATACAGCGTGATCAGACAACACCATGATTAACAAACATGATTAAAAATTAAAAAAAAAATCATTGCTCAGCAATGCTCGTATGTTTGCAAGACAATTTATTTTAAATAATTTAAACTACATTAAAGAACGTAACACAGAATATACATTTACTTAATATCGTATTGTTTTAATAAATTTCAATGACGTCATACCTGTCTCAAATACGCAAGTCGCGTGCTTAGCTAAAATATATATAAAACAATTCGCAACAACTTGACAATATGATTAACTGTTGTATCATCGTTATTAAAAAAATGATTAGTTATCTTATATAATGTTTGTTATAGACGTGGGCCGGCGTGGGCAGATCGTTGATAAGATACGACTTTTATTAAATAACTATTTTATTGATCGTAGGAATCGATACGGCTCAGGTGAATCAACTACTCAAATCGTAACTGGATTGCGGGTTCAAATCTTGAAATATTCTTGAGCTTATGTTTTGTTTATAAATCATTACTAAGGTAAAGAAAGAATAAGGATAGATAGGATAATATAGCAAATTCAAAGATTATTCAAGAATCTGTTTTTCACAAAACCATTAAATCTTGAAAGCAAAAAAGGCTACACGTGATTTTGTACAAAATTTAAATTTTTCTCATGAACTTTTTCTACTTCCATACTTCTCTGTCAGACGTCATCTCATAAGTAACATTCTTTCTAACCATATCCTCTTTCACACAATCCATCCATCGTTTCCTTGGTCGTCCTCTACCTTTACTTCCATCCACATCCATGCTCAAGGCCTTCCTCGTTTGTGATTGTGAAATAATTGTGAAATAACATCTATCTAATATATTCATATATAGTTGTACCAATACAGTACTGATACAGCTTACCAATTACATTTTTGCAGTGGTATATTGGGTAGTGCAAATATATTCCACCGTCAAGCATTACCTTACACTGTTTCCGGATTTCGATCATGGGGTAATCAGTGGTAGGTAACGTTGGGTGTTGGTGACGTCACGTTGACTATACTAATTTCCTAATGTTTTATTCCACTTGTTGTTCGTCCTACATGCAAAACAAAAATCTCAGCTTCAAAATGCACGACAATTATTATCGATATTCATGAATTAATATGTAATTATATTTATGTACATTAATTGCGGTCAGTAACAATTACTGATTATTTTCAAGGTAATTAAGACTTAACTTGTTCAACCTGTTCTGATGATGTTAATTATCAATAGTTCAATTATTTTAGGTCAGTGATTTGTCTTAGAAAGTGGTGTGCTGAAATTATAGTTATGGCAGAATGTGTATTGATTTTTTTCATTGATTTGGTTATCTATTTCACAAGCGAACCCTAAAGATATAGTCATGACCGTGTAATCGTCTAATCGATCGTTACCGCTCACTAAGTTTGCATTAAAAATGATGCAGTATTAATTACGACGAGGTTTTACTTTCCCCGGTGGAAAAGCGCGAAAGTCAGTGGCTTGTCTCTGTTCAAGTGGAGAACTCGCGTAACTTGCACAGATTATACAGAACGTTGTAACTCGAAATTCGTAAGGAGTTTTTATTTGTTTAATTTAACATGAAAACTTTTTCGATTGAATTCGATTTTTGAAAAGTTTTTTATGGTGGTTTAATTATTACATTATAATGATTAGATAATATTTTCAAATTTGGAATTCCAGTTACGAAATTGGGTTACTACGGGAGCTCGAAAACGGAGATCCGTCCGTTCGAAAATAGACGCGAGTGCCAAGTGTGAACAGTGAATAAGTCCGTGGTTCTATATTTAATGTGTGGAAATTTAGAGCGGCAACGCACTGCAGTTTATATATAACATTGCAGCTGGTTTGAACTTTCGTAGGGCGCTTTCTTATTTGTCTATGAGGTTTGTGCTATATGTTGTTAAATCAATATCAATTAAAATTTTATTTATACTTTCATTTATTAAACGATTCAAAGGTAAAGTTATATGTGTTTGCAAAGTATGAAAAGAATGAAATGTTTATATATTTATCAGTTATTAGCTGTCGCCCGAAGCTTTGCTCGCGTTTTAGGGTGTTAGTTGTGTTAGGCAAAAAAGTGACCTATGTCCTTTTCGGAAGTTCGAGTTTGCTTCAAACCAAATATCCTCAGATACAGTTTATTGAAAGTAGTCGTAGATAGTCTTGAAAGAGAGGCAAGAGAGGAGACAGACAGAGTTTCTCTCACATTTATAATATTGTTGATTAATGCATATTTAAATAAGACTGTGTTAAATAAGATAAATAAAACAAAAGAATGATAAATTAATATGGGTAAGTGTAGGTTGTAACAAATTTTATGGTCAAACAGCAATACTTCTTGTTGTGTTGGTTCAGAGGATGAGTGAGCCAGTAACTAAGGCACCATCGACATAAGACCTTAGTTCTCAAGGTTGTTAGCGCTTTCATGTATTTATCACGGACAATGTCTATGGGCTGTGGTGGTTTTATCAATAACATTAAGGGTGTTTTATTATGGTTTAGGTTGGCGGACGAGCTTATGGGCCACCAGATGAAAAGTGGTCTCTAGCACCCATAGACAATAACGCTGTAAGAAATATTAACTATTCCTTACATCGTCAATGTGCTACCAACCTTGGGAACGAAGATGTTATGTACCTTGTGCCTGAAGTTACACTAGCTCACTCACCCTTCAAACCGGAACACAACACTGAGTACTATTATTTGGCTGTAGAATAACTGATGAGTGGGTGGTACCTACCCAGACGGGCTTGCACAAAGCCCTACCACCAAGGGAAGTGTAAGTGTTATCAATTAAACAATATTGTCTTCGGCTTTCAATAAAAAAAGAGAAATCGTTTATAAAGGCTGTAAATTTATTGACTCCTTATAATTATTTTAACGCCACAGTTAGAATATTTTACCATATTAACACATTCGCTTACGTAAAATCGGTAGTAATTCATATATAAATAGCATACTAAATAGGTAATAAAACGAATTACGAATAATAATTCCATACACAATAGGCTGCTTTCTCTATAAATAGTTTAAACCTCTATATTTACGTACGTATTATTTGCAAAAATATATTGTGTTGAAACTTTATATTTCTTTAATTTGTGTTTAAAATTCATCTCGTGCACGACGGTGAAGGAAAACATCGTGAGGTAACCTGCATGTGTCTAATTTCATCGAAATTCTGTCACATGTGCATTCCACTAACCCGCATTGGAACCGCGTGGTGGAATATATTCCAAACCCTCTCCTTAATGGAAGAGGAGGCCATATCCCAGCAGTGAGTGATTTACAGGCTGTTACTTTACTTTTTTACTTTTTTTTATATTTCTTTAAAAAAAAATCTATAAATATTGTCGTTATCAAACTTAAGTTTATTAAATTATTATACAAATTCCTTATAGTACATACAAATACATAAATATAAGAACGAATAGACTTAAAGAGTAGTTAAAAAATCACACGTAAAAAAGTGTACTAATGTAGTTTTATATGTATTTAGCTTTAGAGAAGTCTTTTGAATACGACATCGCTTATAATAATTTATATATACTAATATTACTATATGTTTTTGTCTGTTGCTTTTCACGGCAAAACTAATGAACCAAACTTGATGAGATTTTACTCCTTTAACCATAAAACATTAAGGACCTTTCCTAAATCGCGAGCAAAGATGTCAGCTACCTATAAAGGAAACAATAAATGAATACACTCAATTTGGTATGGTTCTTTATTCATTCAAAAACAAAAACTTACTTAAACTATGACGGAAGAACAATATGTATATGGAGCTGTTATTACACGCTTAATTATTAAATATTTTTCAATGATATCCTTTTATGTTAGTATTTTACGAATTTAATTACGTCTTATTGTATGAATCATGAAACGAATATATCTTCTCATAAGTATCACCAAATACAATTAACCAAATTGAAAGTTTAAGTTTTATATGGAGCTGTTAACGCTAACTCTGCAATAAATTATGTATGTTTTTCATTTTTATTACCTTCAAAGTTGATTTAAATGTTTTATTTATGTAGGCATGATTTCGTTTTAGTTCGATTGTTTTGATGTTATAAAAGCACATTTATAAAAGTTATATGAAGCTGTTATTACCCCCTTAAATATTATATTTAGAGTACCTGTATATTTATGACAAGCTAATCAGGTGATTTAATAATAAAGCCTTATACGTAACACGCTCATTATTTTAAGATAAAGTTTACTTCTAATATAAGATTACAAAAAAAAACCTTCTTAATGGTTTCATATTTATCTATAATAGGCTCACCCCGACTTCGCACGGGTATTTGATATTTATCGTTATATTATAACCACATTATAAATTGTAGTCTCCGTGTTATGTTGATGTATAACCTATATAACTGTAAAGTTTCATCCAAATCCATACAGTAGGTTTTTCTTGAAAGAGTAACAAACTATATACTATCCAAACTTTCGCATTTATAATATAAGTAGGATCAATAATTTCGTGGTCATATAGTTGTAGTATACACAGATTTGTATTAACATATTCATGAATATTTGATTTAAATTTTGTACAAATTTATATTATCTGTATTATTATGCATTTGTCATCTCGAGTGACACACATCGCAAAAGCGCGGGAAAAGAGAATATAAAAGAATACGCTCGTGAAGACGGTGTGTTTCACAGCGAGCTGATATTTAAATATAATAACTATTTAATCTATTTGGTAAATCGATCTCAAATGAGAACATTAAAATAGATATTCATATATATTGTTTAAAAATAATGATTTTTTTAGTCGATGTCATATATTTCCATATTAAATTCGATGACATCACAGTTCATTTTTGACAGCTGCCATGTTTGACATTTACGGATGCGTTCAGAAAGTGTTTCTCGTGTATAACTAACACATACATACACAAAAGTATTTAAAAACAGAGAGAGTATAAACACAGAGCTGTTATTACGTGTTAAATTATTATTTTTAAATTGACGTGTAATTCGTCACGGAACGAAAATGTCGGTCACACTTCGTACAGTTGTTTAATATTTCGCAACGGCCGCGTACTGACGCGATCTTCATCGTTATTAATGATGTGTAATAAGATGAGTTATATACTACCAAGTTACAATGTTAACGTACAGTACGACGGAACTTAGATGTGGCATCGGCAATATTCGTAAAACCGATCACATCCGAATTGAGTACGCCAATACCAAATATCAACATTTATTTCTCATGCGAATATGATCTTTGCACAAACGTAATAACTTGTAATATCATAAAACCTAATAAATTCGTTAATTTGACATGTCAATTAACATGCACTTGCTTTCTTTGACGCGAGAATCCATAGCAACCACTAGCGTCGAATGGCTCGATAGGGAGCTATTTCTATTGGTCGTGTAAATCGGCAGAAATCGGTTTTATTTTCATTTCATTGCATTTACCGATGCTACATCTAATTTGTGTCGTTCTATACATGACACTAAATTCAAAAGGTATACACAATGTTTGATGGATGGAGGCGAGATGGCCAAGTGGTTAGAACGCGTGCACCTTAACCGGTGATTCCGGGTTCAAACCCAGGCAAGCACCACTGAATGTGCTTGATTTATGTTTATAATTCATCTCGTTCATATATAATTCAACATCGTGAGGAAACCTGCATGTGTCAAATTTTAGAAATTCTGCCACATGTGTATTCCACCATTGGAACAGGGAACTTTCTCATCAAAAGGGAGAGGAGGCTATTAGCCCAGTAGTGGGAAATTTACAGGCTGCTGTTGTTGATGCATTTAAATATAACAGTACTTTTTCAGTTGATAGCATTCTATCGTTATATTTTTTTTGTTAAATTAATAAGTAATATTATTATGACACATAATTCTTATATAACAATAAAAAGTAGTTACGGCTCAAATTCTAATTCGTTTTAAAAATTAAATATTTTTTGTGATGTCGTAACAATACAGTTACGGCACATCGTAGGTACTTAATTGTAAAACTAGATAGGTCTATGTCTAATTCATTATTAACGTAATTTTACACTCAGATTAGATTCTTCTTTTTTTCATAACGGTCGCCTTTTTATGTAGCAAAAAATGGCATCGCAACTTTTTACAGAAATACAAAAAAAACTAATTCAAATGATAAGTACCTTGTTTCGTCTGTCTATTCAATAGTTTATAAATCATAAAGATAACAGTTTCTAAGAAATTACAACTACGTTGAAAATTACTATTCTTCTATGTGTGCAGCCAACTTACAATTACACACACACGCACACGCTTAAACGTTAAAGTTTAATTAAGTATAAAGTTAACATGTTACTTATAATTCCCATCTTTGTTTCCAGACAACAGACAGCGCGGACTTTCTCGCGACGCGGCCGCACACAGCGGCTGTAATACCGGGGAAGCCGGCAGCGAATCCTTTACAGTTCATCAAAGTCGGTCCAGCAGACCTCGGCACGAGGGCAAGGGAACAGCTGAGACGAGCGGAACTCGCGAAGAGGACAGAGCCTGCTCGAATCGAAAGGCAGGAGGACTGGCAGTCGGTGAGACCAAATTTCCTATCTTTAATGTTATTAAGACCTCCTCTGATAGGTGACTCATCCGCCGGATACGCTGACGCCGTAAAATATTTGGTTTAGGGACAAGCGTAAATGTTTCTGAAGCGCTTACGTTGTGGATTTCTAGAATCTGACTAATTTTTTTATGATAACGTTGATTGACAAGCAAACAAACCACCTAATGGTCACCACCATATAGACAATGGCGCTGTAAGAAATGTTAACCAGCCCTCCGCCAATATGCCGCAAATAATGGTAACTAAGATTAGATATTACGTTCTTTGTGTCTGTAATTAGACTGGGTCACTAACCCTTTAAACCGGAACACAACAATACTGAGTACTTATTTCTGTTTGGCGGTAGAATACGTGTTATGTGGGTACCTACCCCGACACGACACAAAGCCCTACCAAGTTTCGCAATTTAATATTACTCCCAGTACATCGACAATAGTGACCTCTATCAACAGTTTATATAAAGAATCATCAATTAGAAAATTAATTAATAATAGCAGCGTATAAATTATCAGATGTAATTATATAATGTCCATAATATATAGGTGTATTACGATTAAAAAATGCAATTATCGGAGCGGAACAAAACAATACTAACACAAAAATAAATATGAAGATAATAATAATTATCAAGTAAATTTAAAAAGAACTGACCCTGAAAACGTTGTACTGTATTTGCTATTAATATTTCCAATTTACGTAACTTTTATTTTCATGATAACATTCTACAAACTATGAAATAAAAAAAGAGAAATAAAATGGTAAAGTCGTTCAAGTTATGGCATAACCAAGGGAAATAGAAACTTATATATGTCACCATAAAATTGTAAATAGATTATAATCACGCAAAATTGTAGAGATTGTGAACGTTTGTACAATTTAAAATAAAACATAAACAATTTCGATATTTCATAATATTTCGATTAGGTTAGAGTTTTTATAATAGAATTAAAGTTTACTTCGATATAATCTATAGAAAAATAACGCGTTTAAATTGTATTTAGTATATTTCGGTTCACAATCTTTCGGCAGTTCACAATCTCGCGAAATAGATTATAATCTAACGTTTTTTACAATTTTCTGGTGACATTTAAGACATAAGATAGATACAGAATCATAATCAAATATCAATGAAATTGAGCTCTAAAATTTATGTCAGGGATTTTTTCACTTGAAATTCCAAAAAGTTATATTAAATCAGCAACATTGTTGATTCATTAAAACAGATAAACAAATAATTACTGAACGGAAATACGTTTAAGATTTTCGGTCTTTCTAAAGTACGAGCAGTATGCGAAATACGAAGGCATGGCTGCAAAAAGTCCAAATTAACGAATAAGCTCAATCACCAAAGCCCAAGACCGGATAAAAGTTTTTAATGAAATTACGTATAGCGAGCGTTGTTTTCACTTTTTATGTAGAATCAACGAATAGTCGATACGAACGGAAACACGCGGCGTGCCACGGCGGCGCTTACGGGCCCCGGCACTTCCGGCGACGGCGATTCCAGAGATGCACCCGTTTATAGCAGTCGTTAAAATGTCTCGAATGTTCGACAGATAATTGAATCGTTACCCTGGAATAGTTACCATGTTTTGAATATTTCATAATTGCCGTGAGATAGTTCATCTGTTGCGTACTCGTAGATCGAAGAATCTAGACGAGAATTAATAAGACGAGCGCTTCTGAGTTCAGTTTTTATATAAATTCTAATATTATAGATGCGAAACTATGTCTGTATGTGTGCTACTAAACAACTCAACTGTATTTGTTGAAATTTTGTATTATTGTTAACACTGAAGACGATATGCGTTTTAATATCTTATTGTGGCTATATATACTTACACGACTAAACGTAAAGCTGAAACATTGAGATGTAGATTCTACCATGAACCGGTGAGAAACTGAATGGTTACTCGTTCACTAATCAAATATAGAGAGATATTTCTGTATTTGATTCCATTGAACGTAGTTGATAAGCTACGTTCAATGGAATCTATTTATCAACAAACGCTCCTCTTATTAATTAATAATTTGATATAGATTATTATCTTATATGTATATGATAAAAGAGTGCCTGTGACTTTGTTACAAATGATAATTACAAAGATATTTTACCATCACAAGATCACAGTGTAATCATCTGCCAAATCAATCAGGACTTTAAATCGTCTGCCCTGGAATAAATGTCGAGGGAAACAATTTCACCGAATTCCTCAAACAACAGTCATATTTATCAATAATTTATGCTCCATAAATTCTTACTGTAACACTAAATACCAACCAATAAATCATGAACGAATCGAAAACATCCGCAGTTTGAAAATATTCCGCGTAATCGATATTATTTTCATGACAAAAATGTTTTGATATAATGCGTCACACATTTTGATGATGATGTCATTATTATTTTTTTAGTAAATTAATCAAAGTCAAAGTCAAAAGTCAAAAACCTTTATTCAAAATAGAAGTGTTTACACTTTCTTATTGATTGTCGATAATCTACCACCGGTTCGGAATATAATACCTCAGACTTGAGAAGAACCGGCGAAAGAAACTCAGCGGGATATTTTTTTTTTTTTATAATGTCAATTTATAATTTACAACAATAATTAATATAGTCATATTCTTTTTATGTTATTTTAAGAAGACTAACAAGTTAATGAGCCCTTTGATCGTGATTGGTCATTGCCCATGTACCTTGGGTTACCGGTTACAGGTTTAAGGCACTATTCAATCTGTCAATACGTCGATAACCATCAAAGATGTCTCTTGTCCTTGTAATTTCAGTCACTTGAAACCAGATCACAACAATATTAGCATTTTTGTTGTCTATACAACGTATGTCTGTTTGATACCAATGCTTTAAACATTTAAACGATTGAATCAATGGCGTTCTAAGGGTTGGTTAAAATTTGTTATGGTGACAGACTTAAACATTGGGTCTATGGGCCGTGAGATACACAAAACAGGTGGTCTATTTATCCGCCCTCCTTGCAAGTAAATAATATATAATGTAAATTATACATAAGATAATTATGGTTGTAAATTTTTAACGGATACATACTCAATACCATATATCGTCACATTGATAGACGTCAGAAAGATAGCTTAAACGAATTTCTCGCTATCAAAAAACTTCAAATTTTATGATGCGTTAATCCAGAAAGATTAAAGAGTTTCGGCGCTATAGTTACAAATGGGCATTTAAGTGTTTCATGTGAAACAACTCGAATACAACAGGTACAAAAGTAAAACTAAAATATCAAAAGTAATGACCGCAAGTACACTCTATCGTAATACCTAAACAAACCCCAATAGAAGACCCATTCGGCTAAAATATAGTCAGTCGTAAGGTAAAAAAATATATTTGCAAACAAGCGATTGACCTAAATGCCAACTTTCCGTGAAAACCTTGTACGGCATAGACCGCAAGTTTGCCTCGCTTAAAATGGCACGCAGTACACCTAGCGTTGCAATTTATTTAAACGTAAACGAACCCATGTTTGCTTGTGTACATAATTAAGGTTAACTCTTCAAAGACGATTAATAGTGATCTTTTTAGATTGTACCGATGAAGGAAGTGAAATGCAAATAAGTTTTCTAATCATTAGAAACCAAACATGTATAGTAAAAGTATGATATTTTCATAGTATCATTATTTAAAAATATATATGACAAATGTAAATATTAAATCTGTTTCAAATATAAACTCCTTGTTGGATTAGGCAGTATTATTATCGCCTTTTACTAAATTATCGCTGACAATTTTGAATTAAAAAAAAACTGCGCACGCGATCTGACATGTGTTGAGTGTTATCTCGAATGCAACATTCCTTGAATAGGAAATTGAAACATCGTTACTAGATAATGAGACTATTTATCGATCTCTGGTAGCAATTGTGGCGATATTAGCCGTCTTGACTTCAAACTTGTTATTACTGATGCTCGAGGAAGGAAAACTAATAATCGTTTAAACTTATGGCTTTTTAATACCGATAATTCCAGCTATTTCAAAATGCGTACAGAAGTTCATGAATAATTATTGTTGTTGAAATTATATTCGTTTTTCGTTTGGAGAAAGAAAGGCAGATGAGTATGAGTGGAGTCATTGTTACCTTTTTAAAATGAAAAGACGACCTCCGTGATCGAGTAGTGTGTACCAGTTTTCATGGGTACGCCGCTCAAAAGTCCAAGGTTCAACTCCCGGCCGAATCGATGTAAAAAAGCTCATTCGTTTTCAATGTTATCTTGGGTCTGGGTGTTTGTGGTGCCGTCGTTACTTCTGATTTTCCATAACACAAGTGCTTCAGCTACTTTGGGATCAGATTAATGTAACTACTATGGACCATATTTAAGAATGTTTGATATATCAGTATTGTATATTTATTCTGAAATCTCCACAATCGAATTTGTAGTTCGGTTCGGAGTAGTAGTAGATTGTCATGAAATTGACTCACACTCGTTGACAATGCCCTAAAATTTTTTATCGATAGAACATTGAACGTCATTCTTTAATTTATGTTTTCATACTTTGTTTTGTGTTTCATCAGAACTTGGACAACTGGAAATCATCGCGACGGAAGCGCGTGGAACACATCATAGAGCGGTGCGTGGAGGTGCGACGCTTCGAGAACGAGACGCACCAGCCGAGAGGCAAATCTAAGACGTTTAACGAGATGCTGGAAGAACGGTACGTACTTATATATAGATAGTAATTAGTTCAGACAACAACGACAGTATAAGCATAATTTCCCACAGCTGGGTTAAAACCTCCTCTCCCTTTGAGGAGAAAGTTTGGAACATTCCACCACGCTGTTCCAATGCGGGTTAGTGGGATATACTTGTGACAGAATTTCATTATATCATATATGATTTCGTAATTTCATTATATCTGAACGCCTTCTAACCACTGAGCCATCTCGGCTCCGTTCAATAAAGAATAATAATTCAATTGAATTAGTGACTTTGTAAATTATACTCTTATCAATTGAAGTGAGATAGATATAGATAAATTAAGTTGTAGTAACCAAGCTCCTTTTACAAGTTCATTTTAATTTGGTTGTATCTTGGGACATATATGAACATTTTTTTAAATGATGATATTGTTCTGACTGGTTTCTGACCGGTGGCCAATCTTAAGGGAGACCAGTCATCAACACGAAACATATTATAGTGAAGAAATTCAGGCTCTCTCTGTTCTCTCCCTCTCTCTCTTTTACTCATATTTCGATGAGACGGCAAATTCGAATCGATCGGAAAGACTTCAGCACCAACGTACTTACGTGCTGTCTGAGGCGAAAGAATGTAAACAATTTCAACTTCCATATTTCGGACTGTTACTCATATTTTTCATTCGAATCCAATTCAACTTTAACGTTGTCTAAATTATATTTTACAGAGATGAATCAAAATAATCGAGTTACACAATATTTCAAAGAGTCTTGCACCAATACATCCAATTTAATCGAAACGTCCTTAATTACCTGAACTGCGCCAAGCTCGCAGATAGTTTATAGTAAATCAATCATTTATGCAACTCGCCCTGTTATTACGTAGGCATTGCATTATCCCATTAGCGATCAACCATGCCTTGTAATTTGATACGTTTTTTGTAAACCCTGACGAACATTTGTAATACTGGTAAACTAATTTAAACGCCTTTGTGTGTGACTTTATTGTCTGTCTTGCTCAATGCGAGGCATCAATACTTGAGCTCTTGTGTTCCGGTAAGTAGATTACACGGATATAGCATCTTAGATGAATTAAATACGGCTTATTATTTTTGTTACGACAGTTGGACACTGTGTCCATGATTCGACATCTAAGCGCCAAAGGCACATCTGCCCTAAAAAAAGTATGATAGTATGCCGTTTCATAAATGTCATTTGTAAAAACTACATTGGTAAAGAAGGCATATTATTGAATACTAGATTATACAGACGATAAAAAAGCGTCGAATTAATATATGTTGACAAGCAGGATATATTACATACATATATTTTATTTTGTATTTAACTAACATGACTGTATTTTCAAATGGTGAAAAAGAATAACTACTGAGTTTCTTGCCGGTTCTTCTCGGTAGAATCTACTTTCCGAACCGGTAGCTTCACTTTAAAGTTTGTTAAATGTCAATTCAAAAGTGCTTGTAACAGCCTACTTGAATAAAGTAAAATTTGATTTGATTACATAAAAAATAGCATTTTCATTTTTATTTTGCTATTATGTTATGAATTGGAATGTGGAATCGAATTATAGTCACGGTTGATTTATGAATGTAGATAAAAATTGTGTCGAGACCGTCACTAAGTGCCAAAGATTAAAAAGTTTAAAACCTTTACAATATAAAAAGAAATTCAATTAAATGGAACAATATACATTAATTCAACAGTTGAATTTGAACAAACTGTTTACATGACGTTTAAAGTAAAACCTCTTTGTTACATTAATTTATATCGTATCATTTTTAAGTTTCTAAAGAATGAGTTAACGTAAGATTGCGAGCGTAACTCGAATGTCCCTAAAGGAAATCAACTTTCGTTCGTCACGAGCGAGTTGGCCGGTGTCGGTTACGTCCGTCGCGCTCAGTGGCCGCACCACGAATGATCGGGTTACACTCACATCACAAGCACGGCGCATTCAGCCAGCTGTTGCTCCACTACTTATCTAAGGCGTATGGTGTTTCGTGGAAAGTTTAATATTAAATTATCCGTTTATTGTACTGCCTATATAATATATGAGTCGATGTCCCAGTGGTTAGAACGCGTGCATCTTAACCGATGATTGCGGGTTCAAACCCAGGCAAGCACCACTGATTCATGTGCTTAATTGGTCTTTATAATTCATCTCGTACTCGGCGGTGAAGGAAAACATCGTAAGGAAACCTGCATGTGACAAATTTCATAGAAATTCTGCCACATGTGTATTCCACCAACCCGCATTGGAACAGCGTGGTGGAATATGTTCCAAACCTTCTCCTCTACGAGAAAGGAGGCCTTTAGCCCAGCAGTGGGAATTTACAGGCTGTTGTTGTTGTTGTACTGCCTATTAGCAATAACTGCACTCATGAGCAGTACATGTTATTGTACAGTCACATTCTAAATGCGAAAGTACTGTCTGTCTGTCAGTTATTCTTTCGAGTGCTCTGTCACGGCTAAACCATTAAACCGAATTTGATAAAATTGTCATTTTCTACTTTTTCATGCTTAACAACTACCAAGCATTTCCTATTGCGAGCGACAACTATTTGAAAATAAATCTTCTCACATAAACTTAATGAATTCGTTTGAGTTGAATCGTGAATTTGTATTGAGTTATTATTAAACTAATTTTCAAATTTATGTATCTGTCGTGCTGTTTAGGCTTCCTCTGAGTATGTACCCAATAATCACTTGTTTTACCGCTTTACATTAATACTCAACATTGTTGTATTTTGTTTTGACAGAACTCAGTGTAATTAGTCGTAAGTGACATAAAAATTCTATGCCTTGTGGCATAATTATGAAGTAGGGAATGGTCAATATTTCTTTAGCATCTGAGCTGCTAGCAGCTGACGAGCACATACTATTACTTGGGATATGTTAATCCACTTACCGACTATTAATTTAAAACTTTCTATTCCCATACATATCTTAAACATCCAAGTGAAGATGTAAATTAGGACGAGTCACATAAAACAATATAACAGACGAGATGAGCTAGAGATTTAATAATTACGGCCGTTAATCCGACAAATTAAACGTTGCCAAATTAATCTCGGCAAATACACCGTTGTCGTTTTAAACAAATCTTTATATAACGTCGGTTTGAATCGAGTGAAAGTTGTAATTGAATAAAACGATTCAAACGCGTGATGTGAGTCGCTTGTAGGCTTAGGGTTGCCATTTTAAAAACTATTTAACAAGGCAACAAAGTGTAAGACGTTAATTTGTGTTCTTGGTGGAAGGACTCTGTTTGAGTAGGTACGACATTCTAGCGCCAAACATTACTTAATATTGCTATCGGGTCATGATTCTACATCTGAGTGAGTGTAACTTTGTGATTGATACCTAATATCCTGGTGACGTTTTAGCGATGTAGAATATGGTTACAATTTATTACAGAACCAATAGGGCTTGCTGCATATTTCAATACGCCAAATATATATCAGCCGACACACAGGATTTCGTTTACCAACAACAAGATTAATTATAAACACAAATCAAGGACATGAAAATTCAGTACATGCCTGTTTTAACTAGCTGTCTTACAAATGTATTAAAAACCATGTTTAAATTGGTTTTAAACGCGAACGTTCATTCAATCATTATACAAATATCTGAACAAACAAACCAATCGACAACCCTAAACGCAATAATACTTCACCTTTCATATGTAATAAGACTTAGTGTTTATTCTGTAATATTGAAAACAGAAGATAATCTACGTATCACATATATAATATTTCTTACATCTAATCATATGATAAATACTAAACTATTGTTATCGTAGTAATACTTACAAGAGCTAAATAAACCGATAAAAAATCTTTATAATAATAAAATTAACATAAAAGTTTTTATATTAATCGTAAATAGTCCTGATATGAAATGAACAATGTGCATCTCTATTATCTGGGTAAAAGTAATTAGTATTCTTGTGGTTTATACTGTGGTGTGTATGTGTCCTCCGGTCAATAATTATGCATTGTTTGCTTATAGTTTATATTCAATTGAAAGATTTAATATGAGAAACTATAATCTGTAATATATATAACACATTAGCTATTTAGTTATTGGTTATTTTTATTTAGTATGCAGTCCCAACTTATATACATGTTTATAAGCTGAAAAATTTGTTCCTCACTAAATACATTAAATTTGTGCCTAAATGCTTTAGTTGTATCGAATTCGTCTCAGCGGATTATGTTAGCGGGGAGTTTTCAGTGCAGATCAGTTCGTACACCAACTTGTGAAGCTACTATAAAAAAGTATAGTACTAATACGTAAATATGCTGCGCATATACTTGTGCTCTCTTGAGAGAATGTCTTTATTCCACTTTGAAATAAAAGAAGCTACATAGATTATATATACTTATATAAATATAGGTGACATACTTTTATTGACTTAAATTTATACTCATAACATAGCATATGACTTTTGGGAATTAAAACTGTAAGAAAAATGGGTAGAGCGTGCTAATTTGTATGAATTTTACTCATACGAAGTTGGGAAAGACAGCTTGATATATATATATGTGTGTGTGTAATTTTATCTGTGCATTTGAATGTTTACTAAACCCTTTCACTGACCGATTGTTCAACAATATTAAAAAAAAAAATCAACTATTTAAAGTCAAATAATTCGAAAAAGACATTGTGTCATATGCAATATGTTGTTACTTAATGCATTATGTAATTAAAAATAATACGAGATCGAGACGTGTTCATTATGTAGTTGATCAGAGTTGGCGTTCAGTACAATCTCGTCTAATTATAGATATAGGTTACATGCTAACAATTCATCATTCTATATGTGGGAAAAAGAACGATTGTTTGCTAAATAATTGTTATTGTGAATCTTTATAGAAAAATACTAACGATTTTGACATAATTATTTACAACTAGATGGAAATTCGGCTTCGCTAAGGTAAAATTATAAATATTATAAATTATACAAACGGGCTTATCATTTAATTCTTTTCTATATACATATAAAATTAGAGTGTCTGTTTGTAATATTAAAATAATCGCCTTTTTACGAAATGCATGTAACTTACACGATACACATAACAAAATAACATTTTTTGCAATTTTTGTCTGTCTGTTTGTTTCGGCTTATCTCTGGAAGACGTTCCAGACCGACCGACCGATTTTGATTAAACTTTCACCGTTGGATAGCTGATGTAATAAGGAGTATCTTAAAGAAATTATAAATATAGATATTATTAGTTTTGAATTTGGAACACAGATACAATCTTATATATGTTCCTTGTGTTTGTATTTACCCTAGATTACATCCTTGAAAGTTGAAACACTATATACATATATGGATATAGTATGGATGTTTAGCGATACATATGTAAAGACGTATGCAATCTAAAATATTAGAAGAAATTTGAATACAAATTAATGTGGTCACCGTCCATTTCACGAGAGGCCTTTGACCTCCGTCTCTATCTCATCCAACTATATTACACTTATTTTCTCATAGAAAACCGCAATTCCCTTGCTCGAGACACGGCTGGTCACCCCGGGCTCATCTGTCGACCGCAACTAGGTCGAATAGGGTGACCACACAATATAAGATCTCGGTATTCATTCTTAATGGATTAAAATCGTGATTTTACTTACATTCATCGTAATCTTAGAAAATATATTGGCCTTTCAATTAGCTTAGATTTTTCATATAAAATTGCATCCAGGTAGATTAATTTTTTGTCCTAATGTCCGATGTGTAACGCAGTCATGTGGTCATGATATCAATTTATAATGTCGCTAGTAAATTTCTTTATATTTATTTGTATTGTTCAATTTTGTGAATGAGCTATGATTACAGGGACACAAGATGACATCTTAATTTCCATAATTGGCATCTAAATGACCTCTTACCTAGGTCACTTGAGCTGTTACCTATGATCTAGTTCTTTCTAAGTTATTTTTGTATCGTTTTGTATTTTCTGCATTTACTATAGTTATACCACATAATCTAATATTTACGTTTTGCAATGTAATCAACGCCTACAGATATTGCACCAAGTTTACGAGCATTACATTTACCGGTAAAGTAGCGTTAAAACCTTGTAATTTTTATGCAACTTAAAGATTATCAAATATTACTCAGTACTCAGTGTTGTTGTGTTCCGGTTTGAAGGGTGAGTGAGCCAGTATAACTACAGGCACAAGGGACATAACATCTTGGTTCCCAAGGTTGGTGGCACATTGACGATGTAAGGAATAGTTAATTGATTGTGACCACTTACCATCAGGTAGCCCATATATACCATAAAAAAAATATATTATTAATTTATTATCATTTATGTAGTTTATCAGTTGTAAGGTTAGAAGGATGTTGTTGTTTTCTCAATCAATGATCAAAGAGTAATCCAATTATTGTCGATTTCAATCAAGTAAATAAAATTAATTAATTACATTGAAATATTCAAGTAAATAATAAAATTAATTGTTGGCTGTTTATTTTTATAATCGTTAAGTCCGGTAGATATGGGAATAGTGTGCGAGTGAGATGGCAAGAGTTTTGACGATTACATTTTAAATTTAAATAAAGTATTCTGGTGCTAAAATTATTTTTATTGTATCAGACGATTTAAAAAAAAAAACTAACCGAATAGTTACATATAGTAAGTAAGAGTAGTATCGAAAAGATTTGACTCCGAAATTGATCAAGGGCAAGTATTCACTAGGTCACATCAATTTGAAAATCAATTATTATAAATACTTCCTGAATAATTAATTTGAATGGAATGCATGAACATAATTATAAAAGTAATTAGCGTGTTTCCAAAATCAATGATCATTAGTTATATCAAATGTTTAATTGTTTCACAATATTATTAAACAAACGTGTTCCCCAGTTTAAATGTCGCTGTTCTTAGCCAACGTACGCGTTACGAAACCTGGGCTGTATTACGGATTTATTACGCTAAATCATTACTGCCTTTCGCAGAAATACTTTGAACGTAGATAATCTGTGCTATAACGTAAAGATAATCTTATTGGGTAAATAGATAGATCGGAATCGTACTACGTGTTTTATAGAAATGTTGAACATTAGTAAACTCGATATTTTTTTTTTAATATAGTGAAGCGAGCAAATGGGATACCTGATGGTAAATATGCCACCCATAGGCTTTATTGCTGTAAGAAATATTAACCATTCCTTACATCACCAATGCGCCACCAACCTTAAGACCTAAGATGTTATGACCATTGTGCTTGTAGTTATTCAAACTTACGCTTCGAACCGGAACACGACAATACTAAGCACTGCTGTTTGGCGGTAGAATATCTGATGAGTGGATGGTACCTACCCAGACAGGCTTGCATAATGCCCTACCACTAAGTAAACTAATACGACTGGATATTAATACAATATCTGGACAAAAAAATCCAATTGTAAAGTAGACTATTCATTCCTTATCTTCTACAGCTAAACAACAATTGTTACTAGAATTGTTGTGTTCCAGCTTGAAGGGTGAGTGAATCAGTATAACTAAAGGCACAAGGGACATAACATCGCAGCTCCGATTTTAGAGTATGCATAATATCTATAAACATATAGTACGACACAAATTAGATGTAGCATCGAAAAATGCAATGGAATGAAAATAAAACCGATTACTGCCGATTTACACAACCAATAGAAATAGCTCCCTATCGCGCCATTCGACGCTATTCGTCGCTATAGATTCACGCGTCAGAAAAAGCAAGTGCATGTAAATCGACGCGTCAAATTGACGAATATATTAGATCATATGATATTATTATTTACGTTTGTGCAAAGATCATATTCGCATGAGAAATAAATATTGATAATTTGGGATAGCGTACTCAATTCGGATGTGATCGGTTTTACGAATTTTGCCGATGCGACATCTAAGTTGTGTCGTACTATACTTTGTTTCAGTCATCTATAAATCTCTTATTTATGTATCAAGTTTTTACAAACGTTCACTGATTCGGAAAATGTGTGACGATTCTGATAACAAGTTAATATGTAATTAATATTATATATTTGAAAGCAACATTTCCTGCTTTCTAACAAACGCCTACGACGGCCTGATACTGATACCGAGACGGGATACACACCTACTAAAATCGGTAAACTGTTTTTAATTACCTGTTTTAACTGGAATTCTTATCAGAAAACAAATTATATAGAAAAATCAAAGTGTATTACATTCACGTAATGGCATATATGCCCTTTTGAATAATCATTTTACAAGATAAATTCAAAGTAAGTTATTTGGAATGTTGATTCAAGTGAACGGAAAAGTAATCAGTAATTACTCCTTTCCGACACTTAAATGGATGGAGGGATTAAAAACAAATTTTACATGACATATTCAATACGATTTGCTTATGGCAGTACAGACAGTTCTTGATAAATATATCTTTAGATATAACATTTACACAGTATAAAATAGAGTTGCTTACCGCTTACACAGACGTGTATGCTTAGATCTTTAAAATTACGCAACGGATTGATGCGGTTTTCTTTAATAGATAGAGTGATTCGATTGGAAGGTTTTTGTATGTAATGCATGGACAATATAATAGAGAAACAAGAAGAAATCTGTAGTATACTTGGTATCAGCATTGTACACGTGCGAAGCCGGGGCGAGTTGCTTAGTTAGATATAAAACAAATATTCCAATTAACTACTTATGTACAATTTATTATTACTTCCATATTCGATCGTCAAAGCTTAAAATATACTAACAACCCTCAGCCCAATTCAAATTCTTTCACCATTTATACGAGAGGTACCTTTAAAACGGACTATACTGTAACCTATAGTAGGTAGCTTGAGTACATTAATAGTAATCCATCCCCTCGACAACTGACAGTAATTACTGATATATCGTTTAATCCAGTTAATAATTGAGCTAATATAAATGTGGCCTTTATCGAGGTAATCGTGATGAAAATGGGGAGAAATGTATCATAAAGAGATAAGAAGTAAATTGTCGACAACGCCCCCGGCGCGTTTGCATTATTACCTATGACGTAAGTGCATACTACTTATGGAATTAAAAAATAAACACTGAATTATTAATCTTGAAATATAGTTATTCAATCTGTATGGACGAGCTTACATTGGTGTATAATTATTTCAAACCTAAAGAGGTAGAGTTGTCAAAATTTCAAACAGAAGTGACAGAAGACGTGGTATATTTTACTGACATTCTAGTCGAAAACCAAGCTTACTAGTTCTATAAAATGTTGGTTTTAAAGTGGGCTTGTAATAGCATTATTTAAATAAAGTACATATATATTTTAATTTTGACTTATGTAATGTGGTACAGAAACAAAAAATAGTTTACATTAAAAAAAACCATACACGCAAAATCTTTGAGTGTTTTTGCTTGACTAATTAATTAATTCACGGTGATAAAACTTAGCGCGAGGTCTGGGTTCTCTCCGTTCTCCTATCGCAATCTAATTAACATCTAAAATCAACGACATATATTTTTTTAGGTTATTCTTATGATGATCCTAGCTGTGCATGTGATGTCGCGCATTTGAATTTAACAATTATTGTAGAGCTAAAGTCACTCCTTATTACATCTGCCAGTGAAAGTCCCGTCAAAATCGATCCAGTCGTTCCAGAGATTACTCAGAACAAACAGTAAAACAGACAGACGGAAAACATTTGAATAATGTTATTTTGGTATACGTACCGTGTATATTATATTCATTGCATACACTCCAATTTTCTATGTACCTATAGATGAATTATCCCATCATTTGTATGCATGACCACATGTTATTGGAAAACCTTTAGCTCTAGATATTAACACTGAAAATGTTTTAGAACTATTCTTATCAACTGATTTCCTCAAGAGTTACAAACATTGCAATTGCCAAGTATTTTCAAGGAAAGTACTGCTATTGGTATTTACATGACACATGTTGATACCACAGTGCTCCACGCAAGCAGGAACACAGGCAGGGTCCAATTGGCGTTTGAACTGATAATGCGTTTCCGATATAACTTTCTATCTGTCATTAGGGGAGTGATTATAATTAACGTGTTAGTACTTTCGCTGTTCGCTCTAAACGTAAGAACCGCCCAAGCATTGGAAGTCGTTGATAAATACCATGGTGCTAATTATACCGGATGTGACGTAGATGATATTCGGTTTCCGATACGTTTGTTCGGATACGAATTGACATTTACGATTTACGTACATAATTTTTTTTTTTGTAATGTGTCTCGTTAGTGATAAATGTAAGGCGTTTTTAGCGCTAGAAAGTTTTTTTTATATAAATATTCTCACAGGTATAATTAGGTACACTTCTTACTTAATTTTTTTTTAATCTGTAATAATCTTTTCTCTCGCTCTGCTGTTTGTGGAAGTGATTTAGAGAAAAGGGACGGAAGTCGAGATGGCACAGTGGTTAGAACACGTGCATCTTAACCTATGATTGCGGGTTCAACCCAGGCAAGGACTACTGAATATTGATGTGCTTTATTTGTGTTTATGATTTACCCTGAGCTTAGCAGCGAATGAAAACATCGTGAGGAAACCTATACCTGTGTCTAATTTTATAGAAATTCTGCCACATGTGTATTCCACCAATCCGCATTGGAACCACGTAGTGGAATATCTTCCAAACCTTCTCCTAAAATAAGAGAGGAGGCCTTAGCCCAGCAGTGGCAAATTTACAGGCTGTTGTTGTTTTTGTTGGACGGAAGTGTGTAACAGGACGTAAGGAATGCGCGCACTATTTGATTTCACGAATAAGCGCGGTGCTAATAGCGGCGGTCAGATGTTATCAACCCATTTTCCGAAAGTATACAATGTTAACGTGCCTTATTACTGCGTAAAGATATCAACTTTACACACATACTGGTGTGAAGCTCGTTTTACATTATAAAATTAAGTTGCTTAAGTAATTTATTAGACAATCAAGTTACCGAGTTACCGTTTATTTAGTAGCGATCGCTAGATCATAGATTAGTTAAGATCAATAAATTCCTTATTAATAGTTTGAAATGATTTAAAGACACAGTATTCGTTATCGTGCCAAACAAATACAAATTCTTTCAATTGTTGTGAAAGTATAGATTTTGTGAATATGCGACAAACAATTTCGATGTTTATAACTGAATGTTGATACTCAAATTTAGTAATTGTTTTATTAAAATATTGTACTATTATAATCAATATCGAATATCGATCATATTTCACGATTAAGTTTCAAATTTTTTATTGTAGTTCATTGTTGTAGTGTAACTTAAATAGGCAATAAACCACACTTGAGATTTCGGAAGTCATTGTATATTTTGGAGACGCCCGTAATTCTAAAACTATGACACAGAAGGTAGAATGCTTAGACCTTCAATGTAGATTTATCATAATTTGTTTTATTAATAAACTAGCCACCCGCCCCTATGTGATGTAAAATATGTGTTTATTTACATCACATTAGAAACACCTTAAATTGTCAGCATTTCTAGACCTTATTGTCCCAAAATCAATATCTCTATTAAAATGCTGGATTAAAAACCGGTGCGTAATTTTAAAGATCTAAGCATACATAGGAACAGACAGCGGTAAGCGACTTCGTTTTATACTATGTACTGATTATGATGCCCTATTCGGCTATTCTGTAAAATGAGGCTTAGAATTGTTATATATATTTATATATACAATAGTCTATCGTCGACAGTCAAATTTCGCACATTTAATCTTACTAATACTTAAAATAAAGGATACATTAAAACCAGCGTCCGCAATATTTACCAACAAGGAAACGAATCAAATACAAAAATGTTAATAATATCATAAAACAGACATTCCCGTACATGTTTCTTACTGATCCACCATAAAGTATTACATGGTCCGTAACCAGGGCCTGATGGTTGCCCATGAAAGGTAATCCCAATAATAAACCATATTTGTTTGAACAGCATCCAAGCGATACACTTACAGCGACGTTTGGTTCATAGCATATAGTATATTTGCTTACAAATTTAATAAATTCGTGATGCTTAACTTGATTAAAGATGAAATTATACTATGCCTGTATGTATGTTTTATTATTGTTTTTTCATTTATGACGTCATATAACGGTACAAATATCGTAGTATCTACAAACATCCAAGTTTTCTTCCTCTTGTACAAATATAACAACAATAATATTTACAATATTTTCATCTATGAGATCATACGTTCATTTGCAGGATCATTACACATGATACATTATTTCACCCCACTATTTAATACGTTTATTTACAAATAAATCTTATCATAAATACTTCTTATTGTTTATTTTTTATACGTACATTATAAAGAGGCAAAATTCGTTTGTTTTTAAATAGGGGTCTTCCCAGGAAGTATTGATTCCTGAGTACAGATTGTATTCATATATATAATTTACTTTATTATTAAACTCGTGCGATTCCAGGGTGAGTCACTAGTTAAATATTAAAAAGGAAATCCGTTCTACACTTGCACAGCGTCGAAATGAATTCAACGTGCGTTCCAGAAGCCTGCGGATTACGATCGACTGGTCGATATGGCGCAGATTTATCTCATAATCATGATACAAGGCACGTCACCGTTCGAACTTAAGCTTATATTTATATTTATTAAATTCAATGCCTAATACAATTCATAGAAAAACGAATGCGCAGCGGTTTAAAGTTAATCTGTTGGAACTCACTTCATATACGATCACTGTACACTATTTTGATACGTATCCTTAAACGCACTCTTTTATATTAAACAATGTCTTCTGTGGTGAGTTAAGATTTTTTATAACCTATAATTACATCGATTGTAAAAAAATATTACATTCATTTTTGCGTTCATAGCTTTGCCTGTGTGAACTTGATTCATATGATAAGGGCAGTAGGAGCCTTCAATAGATGCCTTGGTAGTAACAAATAATCGCCCAGAAGGTATAAGTGAAGTATTATTAGGTACTAGTTTATTTTTATAAAATATTTTATTTATGTGTATATAAGTAATGTAAATTTATTTAAGCTTAACTGTAAAATATGTTATGTTATACCTATTTATATAAAATTAGTAAATTTACATGCAAGTGACTTTGATTCTTTGGTAAATGAAGCAAATAATGTACTGGCTATATATTTCATTTAATCATAAATAAAATGAAAGTTTCATCACAATAAATCTAAAACGTCTGAATTGGCGGTAACATATATACTTTACATAATAGTATTAATAATACATAACAGTCCCCTGTATAATTAACAATTTATTCTCACGAACCAAAACCACAGGAAACACCGCAGGATAGAAAGCTCGTTATCGTGTCGATACATTGACTTATTTTATAAATTATCGATACAAGTAATATTGTATAAATACAGCACTATTTACATTTAAAAGGATTTAATTCCTTTTATCACGCACGTTTATTTTCTCGTTGTCCAAGTAAAGTTATCAACGTTTATTGTAATTACAGTTATTACGGATCAAAAGAGTTCCTATGTTCGATTGCATGAAATAAATACACTTTTTTATAAATGTCTATGTAGCGTAATGTTTTATCTCTTATATATTGCTACACTTTCACAAAGATGAAAATATTTGGTGAGACAAATACTTAAAAAACTTTGTGGTTCAGATTTGTAGGGTGAATAAGCCAGTGTAACTACAGGCATTGGTAAAATACCCGAAAAACGACGTGATTACTACATATTCCTTACAGTGCCAATTTATGTGGAAGGTTATATATATCTTGACCATCATTGCCAATATTATAAGATATCTCTGTCACCTATCTATCACGGTCTATCAAGTATTTATTCTATGAAACTGTAGCCTATAAATTCATATATTTAGGCGAGATGTATATAAAAATGTAATTCTATTTAATTAACCCAAACTTGTAAATAATTTTATGCAAAAAAATAACTTATAAGTTTCTTAACAAATCTTCTTGTTAGAATGTCACTTTGCCAAAAGTTTCAAAAGAGCTTATCAAACTTTACTTCAATAACTTACGAAATGTTCCACAAAAAGTAACGCAACTTTTATATTTATCAAAATGAATATTAATATACTATTCTAGACTTAACCTAGAACCTAGCAACTGTGACCTAGGTCCTATTTAATTACAACATAGCGACTTAACAAGTATCACGTGTCAACCTGTCTGACACGACCCGGTTACATACTAGTTTATGTAATATGGCAATATGGCTGCCTTAATCCCGACTATATAATTATATCGCTAAATAAAGAGATCAAAATATATACCTACAGTTAAATGCACTTTGTCTGTCACGAGTGTAGCAAGCGTGTGATCGTTTATTGCGTTTAAGTCGTATATCTCTTTATATCTTGATTTATATGCTCGCTGTATGTAATATGTCACAAAGATTTACATTGTATAGTTAATAATATATTGTACTTGAATATAGATGACGTGATTTTACCAATGTTTATGATAGCGCGATTAAATCCACTTTTCTAAAAATAATCCGCTTTTTTAAAAAGAATGTCTTGTCAAAATCAAAATCATTATTCAATATAACTATAAGTATATAATCAATAACTTATCCACCGCCAATCAGCAACATAAATACAGATTGCAAGGCCCGTTGTCTTATAAAATATAAATGCGAAAGTTTGTAAGGATGAATGTGTGTATGTTTGTTATTCTTTCAAGACAAACCTACTGTACGGATTTGTATGAAATTTTATAGTAATATAGGTTATCAGAATAACTCATAGACAATCGCTAGTCGTTTATATAACTAAGTTCAAATTCATCGATTTTTCGATCGATTCGATTCATTCGATCATCAGATGATCTTTTTGTTCGTCCTCGTATCCATATTTACGTATTAACCAAAAAAAAAACTTTAATATATCATCAGTTTGGATAGTTTCATTTTAATAAATCTATTTCGTTCAATGTACAGTAATTAATTTCAATATACTGTGAATGTTGGATTTGGGTCAATTTATTTGTGTTTTATTATCTTTTTATTTAATAATCATTATGTTAGTAACTTTACTGACTTGCAGTGGCCTTAATCTTTATGTTTTCCCGTATTGGCACAAACAAACTAATTTTCTTTCTCGTAAAGTTCGTAGATATATTGATTTTAAATTATCAAGTTAAGTGTACTTTGTGCTATATAGGACAATAGGTAATGTCCGTTGTAAGTACATTTAATTGCGGTGAAACATCTGTTGGATATCTTAAGAATGTATTTTATATTTAACAGATTAAAGTTAATATCAGAAAATTACTTGTATTTTTTATTATCATTACATAGTATTAAACAGTTGCTTACCGCTGTCTGTCCCTATGTATGCTTAAATCTTTAAATTTACGTAACATATTTTGATGCAGTTTTTCAATAGATAGAGTGATTGGAGAGGAAGGTTTTTGTATATACATAGGCAATATAGTAAAGAAACACTGATAATTTTTTACATTCTCTAATATATTAAGTACCATTGCACCCGTGCGAAGTCGGGTTGGGACGCTAGTTAAATGATATTTCTACTATTATGTTGCATATTTGTATAATGTTTATATTAACATATAACTTAAATATTTAAATGCGATCATGAAGACCATACCCGTAGCTCTAAATTAAAGTCATATGATCTTAATTTTACGTGCAATGGTAGGATATTTGCGTTCGCTGAACTAAACTCTAAATCATGTACACTAAACTGATGTAATTGTACATGAGCTTTCCCAGCAATAAAATTTTCGAAACACAAGAAAAAACTTTTATAAGGACATAAACTAAACAATTTAATGTTAAAAATCAGAATTTACAAGTATGTACTTCTATATATGTAGTAATGCAATGATATCATAAAACAGCTCTTAAAGCTAAAGAAATAAAGTTTGAAATTACTTGAATATTCAGAGGATACCCTGTATGGCGCTTGAGAACAAAAAGCCGGGCTTCTTCCCATTGCTTCCTGTATAGCCGTGTATATGGTAGTGGTTTGAAAGCTAACACTTCTTTTAAAAGAGTCACATTCGACATCTCGTTCACAAATTAGAAAACGCCCTGACGCCATGCATACGATGTGCGGTCCAATTGCAATGATAATCATTTTTGCTATCAAAAATATCACTAAAAATTTAATGTACGTATTTATCAAAATCACTATTTAAATTATTCATAATATATATTATAATTATATTATGATTTTAAATAAATTAATTCTTAAACGACTGACCAAGTAAGCATTATTATCAAAATAAACAACAAAAACAATATTTAGATTTATGGTCATATGTATGACTTTAAAAGAAAAACGGACCTAAAATTGTTACTTGCGAAACACCTTTAAAATAGAATGTTCAAATTTAATACAAATATTTAAAAATACTTTTCATATCTAATTCTAATTTCACAAATCTTACATAAATTATCGAAATCTGTTTCCTGCGTCAGGTATTTTTTTTTTATAAATAATTTTACTGATAAATTATCGACATTGGTCGATTGCCTTATCGAAATTTCTATTAACAAGTTTTAGAATAAGTATACAAGTGAAGTTATGTTATTGAGATTGGAATAAATCATACAAATTTTATTTCTTTAGATTTCATGGCCTCAGGTTATAATGGGTCAGAATAGTTCTTGCAATAGCTATTTGATGACGATGTATTCCAAACTAGCTAATCGCATTTTTACTTTCACAGTCAGATTTACGAGAAATCAGGATCATGATCGTGATTTTTTAGGATTGCGACAAAAACCCTGACCCAGATATTGAATCCAGGACCTTGGGATGTATAGCGATTTGAACTAGCCACAAGACAAACAGGCAGTTAGGTAGCTATTTATAGCTATGATTTATAGTGTCTATTATCGACTCTATATTTATGAGCACAGGAGCTAGCCGTGTCACGGTTGAATTCCGTTTATCGAAACGAGAAATCTGGTTCGGTTGGTTGTTTATCATAAATCTTAGTTCTATTGTTGCGTTGGCAAAAACATTGTTTCCGTCATTGGTTAAATTGATTTTACTAGTTTTCGATCCGGATCTGCAGCCGTACGCTTCGCGAGAGGAAATGACAGGATATATATCATTTTAACTATTGTCTTCATCTGAAACTTTACCTTCACTTACATTTTGATATTCTTATTAAGCGTTTATAACATATCCAACTATTTCTTAAATGATATATGGTACTCAACTAGTAGTTGCTTATCTGTGGTAAACCACAGATAAGCAACTATTCGTTTTTTTTTAATTATTTTATCTATCTATTTCATTTCGATTGACGTTTATTTTAACTGCTCCAGTCTTTGGAATGCAGCTTGTGTATAAGCTTCTTAGCCAAAAAGGCTTGGGAAAAATATTTCTAAATATCGAACTGTTTCTAATGTTTCCGTATTCAAAGATAAAAACTTTACAACTTTATAATGTAGATAAATATTTATTTAAATATACCCTGGAAGGGTGTATATTTAAATAAATAATTTGTCCTCAAGATCTCTTTATGGTAATCAAATAGCTGGTTAACATTTATTTTGTTGTTAATAAAAATACTCATTAGTGGTACCTGCACAGGCGTGACCATAATGGACCTAACGTTGCCATTGAGATTGATAAAAAAGTACTATATCTCTATTGTATACATCATGTTTATTCAAGTTCCCAGGGAGTGGATACAAAAAGCCAAACAATACATTATGAGGTAAAAATTCTCAGTGCGGACAAATTACAACATTAAACGCTGTCGGTACAACAATGGTCGTGTCAGTGTGTGGGCCTGTGGGGTAAGTCACGAGACGCAGGATTTCATTACATATTTGCTTATTAAAATCGTTTTCACTTCTCTTTGTATATAAGTAAGAACTTTAGTAAATTTTTGGTAATTTTTAAGTACGTATAAAATTTGTAGTAGAAAATTCTAATATAAACCTAAAATTATAAAATAAATAAAATAAAATCATTGTTATTAACATAATAATTTACATATATTATATTTACACAGTTCCACCATCCCGCATTGGAACGCCGTGGTGGCATATGTTCCAAAACCTTCTCCTCAAAGGGAGAGGACTCCTTTAGCCCAGCAGTGGGAATTGACAGGCTGTTGTTGTTGTTGTTGTCTATTTACACAGTTCAGCTGTTTCAATTAGGTATCTTAATCATAAGTGAGACATTATTTCATTATAATTTCTAAGTAGTATGTCTGCGCTTTCGTATGTAATTAATATATATTATATACATTTTGATTATTCGCATAAATAATCATCAAATTCAATTACGTTACATAGCCGTCTGCTTGTAACTCGCGCCGATGTTTACAAAAGAATGCGCACGCGGCGCTGTTCGTGCAAAAATCCACGAATTAACGCGTTTACGTGAGCGTCGTGAGGCCGGCCGTCACTGGGGTACATTGTACGCTTGTACGATTCGTAATACGCTCTCGATTCCTCAGTACGACACATCTCGGTCCCAGTAATTTATCGTTCAATTACGTTGCATACAAATTACGAACTAACTCACACATACATACTTAAATATGTATATTTATTTATAAATGTCATTTTATTTGACGCTCATACGATTGTAACTTATTATTATGATTTTAACATTAAATTACATTAACAGGCTATAAATTTCCCGCTGAGGGCTAAGGCCTCAGCTGCCTTTGAGGTTTGGCATGTATTCCACCACGCTGTTCAAATGCGGGTTCGTGGATAAACGTGTTTCAGAATTTCGTTTAAATGCACCTTTCCTTACGATGTTTTCCTTCGCCGCCGAGTACGAGATCAATGAAAATTCAGTGGTCCTTGCCTAGATTTGAACTAGCAATCACCGGCTAAGATGCACGCGTTCTAACCACTGTGATAGGTGGTAGTGACAGTTGTTTGGTTCCTTATATCCATTTTTGTACACTTTATTACAACTTATATGCGTGTTTATGATAATTGGCTGAGTGGTTAACAAATAAACAAACTCACTTTTGTATAACATTATTAATATTAACAAACGATATTAATATATTGTGTATAATATAATATATTGGTGATATATTGTTGTAAGCTACCACTCGTCAGATATTCTACCTCCAAATATTTTTGTTCCAATTTGAAGGGTGAGTGAGCACTCATAAGGGACATAAGTTCTTAGTTCCCAATAGGTGGCGCATGACAGGGGTTACGGGTCGTGGTGACCACTTAACATAAGGTGACCAATTTTCCCGTCCGCCTATATAAAAAAGTATTTTTTTTTATATTTGTTTTTCAAATCCTAGCTTGACTTTCGGTTTAAAGGATGTTGCAATTGAATGTAAAAGATTTAATAAAATATACATCAAAATACTATAGAAGAAAACATTTCAATGAAACCTGTGGACGCGGAATAAAGTTCTTTATTGTAGCATAGTTTCATTAATTCGAGGAAACTATCATTTCCCGATAACTTAACCACTTTCTGCAACTATATAATTGAATACATACCAATATCGCAATGTATTTTTAATGAATGAATTTGTGACCGAATGGAAATAATAATTCCAATAAAACACTCAAAATCAACATTATTGATTAAAAGCTGACAAACGAAAAAAGATTGATTCGACGAGATGCGATTTCTAAACGACAAATATCTATAAATAATTAGATAACGCTTTCGAATGACATTTATAAAATCGAAGGCTATACACAGTTCAAGGTAGGGTCACCCAGTGACGCGATAGTCAGATATTCGACTATCAACCCTATTGTCATTATTTGAAATATTAAAAACTATTTATTTTCCAATATTATAACGTTGCACTTGTGCTTATTTGATATTAAACCATAAATGTTATCTATAAATATTTAACTCAAATCATTTAGCAAATAATTGGATTAATCTTTGTGGTGATGTCTACGTAAATAATAGTATGTTTATTTATATTATCTATATTAATATTATGAATGTGAAAGTAACCTCACGACCAAACCGCTAAACCGAATTTGATGAAATTTGGTATGAATCAAACTTGAATTCTAAGAAAGGACATAGGCTAGTTTTTTGCCTGACACATGTAAAACAATACGCTAAAACGCGAGCGAAGCCGCGTGCAACTACGAGTTTTAAATATATCTACATAGTATGAAAACTAGTTGATTCCCGATCTTTGTACGCTTAGATCTTTTAAACAAATTTTAAAGCGGCTTTCATCAAAAAAACAATATCTCAAGAGGTAACTCAGCCAAGAACTTTCTAACCGAAAAAAATTAGTTTATCCTTTTTAAGTTCATTCTTTCATCTAAAACTTGTATATAGGCTCTTATTGCACCTGCGTGAAGCCAGTTCGGGTAGATAGTATAGCTATAAAAACATTTATGAGTAAAACCAGAGAAAGGAGTTAGTTGTATCAAAGTAATACTACGATTAGGAGTGTTCAGGAGCAATTGTCTCAACCCTCGGCACCAAATTGATTCGTGATACACGAGCCCCGCGCGTGATCCGGGTTCGATTCCCGTTCAAATTGCGAGCACGTCGTCTAAATTCCCAGGCTAGGTTTTCTGCAATTTCCCTCGAGTACATATGTATCACTTGCTTTGTAGTTTACAACTACATAAGCAAA
This sequence comes from Vanessa cardui, assembly GCF_905220365.1. NCBI lineage: Eukaryota > Metazoa > Arthropoda > Insecta > Lepidoptera > Nymphalidae > Vanessa > Vanessa cardui. Next base: position 11,846,214 of record NC_061143.1, read on the forward strand.
GGTATTTCATTATATATATATAGGATCGTACCAGTATACTTATAGTATATACTAACAGAAATTGAGGTCGTTGACCTTTGTGTAGTTGCAAAATAAGTCTCATAAATGTTGCTTTAATTGTACATTGATGTAGCAACAACAGTTCCCTCTGGTGGTAGGTTACCCACAAACCTCGGTGCCCTATTTCATAGTAATTGAAAGAGCGTCGTAGGATTATATCAAGGTATATTTTATTTTATTGGACAACAAACAGTAGATACAATATCACATACAAAATAAAAAAAACAATTACATTTCAAAATTATCTAGGCAAAAAATCTACTAGTTACACGAAGTTTCACCATGCACATATTACATAGTGCAATTATTGAAAATAGAAATTAAAAATGTATAAGCAATAATTAACAAAACTCTAGAATTAGAATTGAATATCAAACACACACAATCAAACATGAATGTATATAAATCGTACACAGAGACAAATGAACATCACATTACATAACGCCCATACATCCGACTTACGTACAAATTAACCCACATTTATACACAAAACGTATCGATGAGACAATTTTCCCTCTTATACAACAACAATTACAGCGTCATGAGAACAAAACGAGACGCGACGGTATTTGTATTCACGATCTGCGCATGCGCAATGATCATATGATCTGCCAAACTGTTCGTACAGGTCGTTATAGTTATGTAACACCGCTTAGAGATCATTTTTGGTAATGTCAGACTTATTGTTAAGATGACCCGGTAGATAAATGACGAAGATTTTGTTTAAGATATTGGGTTACCAGTATAAATAAATATTTTATTCCTTTATATATACATATGTATCTTATCTGTCTTGGTTGGAACAATTATTCAATTCGGATGTACCGTTGTTACTTCTGATTTTCCATAACACAAGTGCTTGCATTAGGATCAGAGTAATGTATGCGATGTTGTCTCTATTTATTATATATTGGATACATGGTTTGCACATAGATCTACCAAGTAATGATGAGAAATAATCATCTGATTGGTTGAGGAAAACGTCACTCAATAAAAATCGATTATGAAGTAAGTCTATATGTATGATATGAATACTATAAATTATATAACTAATTGCTTAGTTCTGTTGCAAAAATAAGCATTTTTTTCGTTAAATAGATTTTTATTAGTATTCTCGCGCGTTTTCGTTCTCGTTTTACGGGCTTGGTTGTGATGTGTTAAGCAAAAGAAGCATCAAATTCGGTTTGTTAAGTTAAGTTTGATAGTGAAAGAACGACAGACAGGCAGACAGAGTTACTTTCACATTTATAATATTAAAGGTACAAACACAATTTAATTAAACTTAAATTTAAATTTCGATCATTACTAATCCGAATACGACCTTACTACAGCTTTATATACAGAGAACCCAATGAACCGACCTTTAAACAAAAACTACTTAAAGTAAAGTAAGTAAAGTAACAGGCTGTACATTTCCCACTGCTGAGATAAGGCCTCCTCTTCCATTGATTAATTATGTTCTAAACCCTCTCCGGATTTGGAACATATTCCACCACGCTGTTTCAATGCGGTTTGGTGGAATGCAAATGTCGCAGAATTTCGATGAAATTAGACACATGCAGGTTTCCTCACGATGTTTTCCTTCACCGCCGAGCACGAGATGAATTATAAACGCAAATTAAGCACATATATATAGTGGTGCTTGCCTGGGTTTGAACCCGCAATCATCGGTTAAGATGCACGCGTTCTAACCACTGGGCCATCTCAGGTAATACACGGTAATAAATAAAAATACGCAATAAATCGTTCGAGCGTCATTATACACGACGAATTATCGCGTCCGTCATAAGTGGTCTCGTGTATGTTACGGCAAAGCTTTCTATTCAAATGTCCAAAAGTATGACGGCGAAAGTTAAAATGCGAACGACAAGATGCGTGTTTAAAATTTTCACTTTTCTTTACACTCGTAACACGCTGTGACGGCCTCGTTGTAGTGGTACGCTAAGGCTGTTATGAGGGTCCTGGGTTCAAATCAATGTGATACAAAAAAAAATTAAATTGGAAGTTAGCTGTACTTAAACTCCGAGTTAAAATCACGTCGAAGCATTCGTCCAGGTTAATTGACTGATACTGTAGCTAATCAGCTACAGCTACAGAACAATGATCATAACGGAATACTCTTACAGTTAAATTAAATTTTATTTCTATTAAACTTTAAGTTACTTTTAATTGAATCATCTTGTTGTAAAAACATTCGCAAGTAAATTTTATATGTAATGTTAACATATAAACAATACACATCTATTGGATTAATATTGGGGTGCGTTTGAGGTATTGGTATTGTTTACAAGAAGTCTTTGTGTGACGACGACGAAGAAATTATATTTGTTTATTTTATTAAAAACATATTAATCCAGCAATAAAGAGCACACTTGAATATATTTATAATTTGTTATAAATATATATTACCAAATAAAATCAAAATAAAGCAACTTATAAGATTGAAAAAAATAACGTAACTTTTAATCAAGGAAAAAGAATATGATTATTACAACTATGGTTTAACATGACAAAGCATTATGACGCAACAGATTGCCCATCACTCAGCTCGATGTTGAGGATAATACTCGAGGTGTAATCCGTTAGTTATTACTAGCTGTTATTATGTGTATCGATGACTGTGTTTAAAACAATATGAAACCAACCAAAATGAAACCGATGATGTCGGCCGATTTAATGGGAATCCAGCCAACGCTGTTCCTGTTGTCGCTTTCTACAGGATGTGTGTCAAAGTCCTGAAGGGTTATTTGCAAGCGGTTCCCAAACAAGGGGACCGGTCTGACCCGGCAAATTATCGGCCACTAGCTCACCAATCACCTCAGTGCTTTGTAATATTTTTACACATTTTATTAATTATCTAGAAGATCACAGTCAAAGTAATAATCATCAGTATCGGTTTCGACCAAAACTGCGAAGTTACGTAGGATATATTACTGTATATAAATAAAAATAGGTGGTCTTTATTACGTCTCTCTTATAAACCGAAGGGACTTCAAAACCAATGTGGCCGGAAACAACAGCTTCACGTGCTTTCCGGGGCTGCTACTAAGATTTTTTAAGAGAAAAATTCAATAACTAAATATCAACTCGATCTGAGGTTTGAGTCTCATATCAAGCCTCATATCACCTAAACACAAAAATATGCGAAATAATAATACCGGCATAATTAACATCGCCGTGAATAACTTGTGATGTTAAGGGAACATCAGAATATTATGCAGAAAAAAATATATGTACATATAATTTTTTTAAATATGAGCAATTAAAAAATAAGCATATCTAAGTTACATTTTAATAATGCATACTATGGTTAAGAAACTGCAGTTCTAAACAATGATACGTTCACAAAAAACCGGCTATTGTCGAACACGATCACAATTATAATTACATTCGTAAGAATTCTAACAATTAAAACGAAATGGTCGGCTTGGAAATTAAAGAAACCAGTAACAATTCAACTCTGTAGCCTGATAAAACATAATTCGACACTTTAATATACAGCGTAGACCCAATAGATAAGTAATTTGTGACGTAACTGGTCCAGAGTCACATGAGTAAATAGCTGATGAAAAAGAAAATTAGTTTCATATAGTAAATATTTCGTCGAATTAAAGTGGATGATGAATGTGAACGTGCGATGTCGATGCTGTGACCTCGAGTCACATGACACGCCGATGTCAGAATCTGACCCGGGCATTTGTGAACAAGTGTTGACTTTTATGCCCCGTGTGAACATTTTTGTATGTTCTTTATAAATTGTTGTCTAAGAATGTGAGCTTTGACGTGCTAATTACTGACCATGTATAGTACGGCACAACTCAGATGTAGCATCGGCAAAATTCGATCACATCCGAATTGAGTACGCTATCCCAAATTATCAATATTTATTTCTTATGTGAATATGATCTTTACGCAAACGTAATAACATTTAATATCTATCTAATATATTCGTCAATTTGACACGTCGATTTGCTTTCTAGGTTTAAACTGACGCGAGAATGTATAGCGACTAATAGCGTCGAATAGCGCGATAGGGAGCTATTTCTATTGGTTAAATCGGCAGTAATCGGTTTTATTGAATTTTCCGATGCTACATATATGTTGTGTCGTACTATACATAAGTTTCATATATTGGGCGGGGATTTGAGCCGGATTGCAGACATATTTCACCAACCCACATTAGTGCGGCATGTTGATGGTCCTAACCTCCTGTTATATAGAAAAGGAGACCAAGCAGACTTTACTTATATAATTACTAGCAATAACACATTACTGTTCACACAAGATATAATCGTCAATGTTTATTATTCGAAATTAATATTTTAAAAATAAAAAAAAGTTAATAGGTACGGATAGCAAAACAAATTATAAAATTAATTAATTACAATTAAATCAGCGTCTAATACATGTTGTTGATTCAAATAACTTTCTTTCGTGGCAGTAAAAAATTAATATTAAAAAAGCATAAATTAGCAGTTGACAATGATTTAATATAGATTTATCACCGGAAAGTGTCCGCTCCACGGATTGACATTCGCCTTGAAAATACAAGTCGAGCTGGTTTTTTTAATCTGTTATATAAATCTGTAAAGCCGTGACCACACTTGCGGTTACAATGCTTTGTCCGCTATAATACTAGTTTATGTTATATTCAGTATCAACGTGACTATTATTATTTTTGTGATGTCAATGACCTTTTCCCTTATTAAAGTAGTGACGTTTTTTTAATTAATTGATAACAGTCTTTTATAAAAAAATCGTAATTAAATTTTAACAAACTAAAATACATTTATCATTTAAGTCCTTGATAAAACACACTCCTACAATTTTAATTAAATTTCAATTAATAAATTAATAGTACCTCCCAAAGGTGTAGCTTCTCCCTTATATTAATTTATTCAGTTGTGAGCATTAAGAATCAATATCGAAAGCGAAAATATTTATACACTATGTATTTCTAAATACATAAGGAGGAAGTTCGATCGGTTGGACACAAAAATTGTAATTTATATATAACATAATAAAAAATCTATCACTTAAAATATTCATAATTATATATTTCTAAAACTTTACTTGGGTTTGAGAATTTTATATGTCGTGATAGTGCTCTGATCGATTTTGATCACGATGGTAACTCATAAGAGCAAATAGCCATCTGTGCAGAACTAAAATACACCCTAATAGCTAATAAAATCCCATAGCTTGTTAGTACAACACGAGGTTTGAACTATGGATGATTAAGCCCCCCACACAATCGTGTTCGCGGGTAATCATCTATAAACACTAATTATGTTATGAAGATGTTAATATGCTAGTCATAAAACCAACGAAACAATCACTCTATAGTACGTACCTAAAACGCAAAACGTTTAAACTTATTTTATTCTTTATTGTAAAATATTAGATCAAGTGAAAACATCCGTTGGTTGAATTCGCCGCTGATTACTCACATCTAGGAACAATATTCCTCGCCTATAATTATATCGTTCATGACGTCACACGTGACTAACAGACAAACATAGGTGGATGTTTAGGTAAATGACGTGATCGTGACACAATCAGGAGTTATTTTTAATTGCAAACGACTGCGCCAGAACTATTTGAGAAACAGGGATTAGCTGTCAATAATCGGATGTTTCACTAGCAGTAATATCACACGCTTTGTACGTCAATAGTCTGAATATAAAGCGCGTGAAACTATGAAACAGCTATTTATATAATAATGTTAAATTCTAAAACCGCCGAAACACAATGCATCTTACAGTACCATTTTTTATTCAAATGTATATTGTTTTAGTAGCTTTATTCAGTAAGATATTACAAAAAAAAAAACATATAACATGTACGTTTTTACATCTAATAATTGATTCAGTTTTTATATTTCTTACGTTTGGGAGAATTGTTTTCGAGGCGTTATTTATAAATCCGCACATAAATTCCCATGTTAGTTGATTAATATTGTCGATGTCCAGTCTTCTACATGACTGTTTAAACATTTACTATAAATAGAGCCTTTTAGATGTTATGAGTTTTTTTTTTATGTCCCGGACATATTATTTATTTCCCTATACGTTCACATTTCTCTAAGAGACATGAGAACTAAGGACATAAGAAAACGCTAGCTAGCAACGTTGTGTAAACGTAAAGATTTCAGAAACAATCACAGCTTGCAATCAATCTATCAATAATGCATCGCGCCGAGGCCGGCCGAGCCCTTAAAGGAAATCTCGCTCTGATAGACTAGGAAATCGTTACGTACATTTCTTTGTTCAAAAGCCGACGTGATGTGGCCTTTAACAATATAATTAAAGTAACAATACCGCGTAATGACTGAAATCTTGGGAATTTAATGTTTTGTACCCGTTACCCGTACCCTTATGCCATAAAAGGTGTAATAAATGATGGCGTGGAATAGTTTAATTGTATCTGAACTAATATTATACAGCCGAAGTGTTTGTTTGATCACCCTGTTTACAGGGTTTAGTAGTTCAGTATAAATCTTTTGCGTTCGATAATCAATTCATTAAGGAAGGCTTTAGATGTGCAAATTTGGCGGATCAATAATTTAACCCACTTGAAACCACGAACAATTTGTTTCGTCTGTAATAGTAATGTCTTATAGAAGGAAGTCATACAATGCCTAAAATATTTGTAATCTAAAACAAAAATGTAATGTTTACTATATGATTGTATGTTTTTTTTACAGAGCTGGCCGGAGAAGGAGAAATCCACTGGCATTATATACAGAAGATGATGGCAATGACCTGAGCGACTTGGGAATCGGCACTTCTAGCACCAAGAGTAGCCTCAGCGAGGACTGTGATACGCACAGCTTAGCCGTGAGTAACTATATAGATTTAATCCAAAAATCTGGCCAATAATAATTATAACCGTCAAAGTACATATAGAACCTAATCAATATATGTAATTAATATATGTTGTAAGATTCCGAAGTAGTCACAAGTCACATAGTCAAATAGTACCAGTATTGCATTTTCTACATGTCTGAAAATAATTTAACAAAAAATATTGCTTGTTTACAGAGTGACGGTATGGACCTTGAAAAAAATCATTCAGATATGGAAAATATATCCAATTGTGATAACAATCGCAAACTGGGCTCCAGTGCCAACGAATACGACACTTGTACGACAACGACCATCAGTTCTCCCGAGCCCGAGGAGTACACGTACGAAGGCGCTATAGAGGGATATAAGTCGAGAATAATTTCACAAGCAAATAGCAACATTGCCAAAACAGTTGTTAATAATAACCTCAAAGAAAAATCACCAGATAAATCGAACGGTGACATCAACAAAATCAGAACGTCGATAAGCAACAAAATTGAAGAAAAAATGTCTTCTTTTCAGCAAGAGAGAGCAAACGATCTTAAGAATAACAACAAGAAAGATTTACCCAAAGTGAACATACATCAACGAAGGGAACAGTTTGAACGAGAAAATTCTCAAGAACCACAAATAACAAAACCAAAATTACCTGATATGGCAAACAAGAAGTCGATAAAAGAAAGGCTGTCGAGCTTAGAAAAGTTTAATGAAGAAATGCAAATTCAGAAGTCAACAAGTGATTTAAGTAAGTTACCCGTCGAAGTAAAACCACTAAAGGATAGGTTGTCTTCACTTGAAAAGGTAAAATCTACGCCTGTAGATCTAGACAAAACAAAAAGAATGTCTAATGGTGACCTAAGTAATACCCGGTCGCTTAAAGAACGTTTATCAAGTCTTAAATCACAAACGTCAGAAGAGGAAATCAAAGTGACAAAAACTGAAGTGAAAGAAGTCTCTATGAGCTTAAAAGAACGTCTCTCATGTCTGGATGCAGCAAAAAATAAGGAAATACCAAAAATAGCTATCGAAGAAGCAATTAATAATAAAATAAAAGAAGATAGTGATAACAATGACCTCAAAGAAAATTTGTCTGACAGTTCGTTGAAAATGAGCTTATCGGGAATCGAAAATCAAATGCAAAGTTTCTGTCGCTCTCTCGATAGTTTGGACATAAATGGTCAATCTTCTCCTAATTCATTCGAAAGAGTTCAGAGTCTTGAAGATTTTGATTGCGCTGAAATGCAAAATAACACAGCTCAGAGTGACATCGAAACCGAAGACAGTGGTATACATACCGCTAGAGACTCTTGTGCACCAGCAGACGATATTGCTGATTTGACTCAAGTAGCTTCTCCTATTGGAGAACCTATGGCTGAAGTATCTGAATATGACTCTTCAAACGAAGATGGTGCAATGACTCTAATGCCTACTAAGATTGAAGAACCCATGGAAATGAACTCTGAAGCTAATCAAAGAGCAATAGAAGACATCAGCATCCAAGAAATGGATGAACAAGAGAGTAAGGCTGACAGTGATAGTGCTAGTAATTACGTTCAAGCAGTTTCTCAGCCAGAAGACTTTAGTGTCACTGATGAAGTGACAGAAATTCAGATGGACAAAGAAGATGAAGACACATTGAAGAGTTTGGATAACCAAGATTCCAGTGTAAGTCTCAATGAACCCTTGTCAACTACGTCAGAAGGCGACACGGTTGTATTTGAGGGGAAGATGACTATTCATTTGAACTTGAATGAAATTTGCAACAATCTAAGCACTGGTGCTGGGAGCAGTTCTAATACTAACAAAATATATTCCAATGATTCTACTAACAACAAAAGCATGCCAATGGTAACTGTCTCTAATATTACAACTACTACTAACATTTCACCAAAGAATTCCATTAAACCGCTTAAAACTAACATAAGGGCATCTAGCGATAACTCTCTTCATAATGTAGATAACTTAACATCGTCTGACAATCCATGTAACGCGACCTCTGAGGCTCAAATCAATTGTGATTCATCTCATACTCATATACCACTTGAAAACCCGATTTCCAGTCCTGAAGATGAAGTAGCGGTAAGTAACTCGCAAGATTCTAATCCATTTTGGCAAAAAAGAACCAAACGGTGTCTAGAACCGAATAGACGAAAAACAATTCTTTTTATAAATAATAAAGTAACAACTGTTAAAACTGTAACCACTTCTAGTAATAAAAAAGGTGATAACGCAAGCAATTAAAGGCCTAATAAAGGTGTAAAATATCTAAATTTCTTCCCCCATACGCATTTTCATGTATTGCATCAAGTGTGCAAGATTGATGAGAATACCAGTTATGGGTATAATTTTCTAGAAATTTTATGATCTCTTTATTTCCAAGTCGATATGACGGTCTTCTGTTCATCTTATAAAGGTCCATTAAGGCAGTCCTCATAAATCCCCAAACTAATGCAATAGGTCACGTAACAGTACTGAACTCATTAATCAATAAACAGTAGTTCCATTGTGTCTAAAATCTGTGTGCTAAATAAGAATTAAACTTCTAGTACACCAGACTGTCCGCTTCATCGCCGGACAACAGTGATCATTCGTAGTGCCTAGATTTATACAGGGTTTGTAAAACGTAGTGCCCGTGTCATTATATCATTTTTTCTAGATCATTAAGTACCGATGTAGACCCCATTTTACTCATAGCATCTTAGAATATTTTTTTTTCTGTACGTGATATCTGTAAATTCATTATCGAAATATATGTTAAACTGTTATATATGGGTTTTATTTATGTATTTTATATTCATGTATCCTCATCAACGTGCCATTCATTGCGATCATAAATATGATAAGGAAGGTAGTTTTGAGTAAGTAGGTAAATTACAGTGTGTTTGTTAATGAAATATGAAGTATGATAAAAACTGAAAACAATGCTGTTATCTGAAGAGCTCCTATCTAAAGCAAACTGGCCTCTATCTTATGATTATAGCTCAGTGAAGCGATAGATAGTGTTCTAAATAGGCATATTTCTATTGCTCGATATAATCAAGTCTCTATTGTATTGAATGTTTTTCGTTAGGATCTTTCTTCGGCTTTGGTGATGGGTTAATGCAAGGTAAGACATAGTCTGTAGTGTTGCGCTTCGTATCTCACACGCATTTTCGTCGCATATTTTGCTAATCTGTGTCATTTAGCTATGTAACACGCATGTACTTATTTATCTCTTATGCCTCGTTCGAGTTAATTATTATTCGTTTACGATATTTCAGTTTTATGATTTTGTCAATTGTAATTTAAAGCTTCTTTTGTTGATTTCGAAGCAAGTAATGTTGTTACCGAAATAGTTTTTAATTATTATAAATTATTTTCCAAAACTTCAGGTAATTGACGCTTTAGAACTAGCGTTCCAAGAATTGGATTCGGAGGAAAGTGTCAACGTTACAATGGATAATGATAATAAATATAACGGAGACTACGCAGAGGGGAATGCTGATAAAGTCGATAATTTACTCGATTTTGATATAGAGAAGAAAGTGTCCGTGACACCGTTGTATGAGAATATTGATATATTCAATCAAAATGGTATTGTTGACGTCGGAGCGTTCCCCCTAGATCTGCCCACAAATGCTTTAGAACCACCAAAGGAAAAGCCTCCTCCGCCACCAATGGAAGACAATCCTGACGATGAACTGCTTGGAAATGTAAGTTTCAGATATTTTTAATTTAGAAAAACACTCAATCATTGCAACTGAATTGTTAGGAATGATTACAGACGTAATTGAAATGTTGTTCTCATTATTATTAAGTAGCAGTGGGTTTATGAATAATATCTTAAATAGTTTTATTTCTATTGGAATCTGCGATTAATAAACTAATTCTTAAAGTAACTCTAGGCTACGTTTTTTGTCTAATATATGAAAACCAGCCCCCTCAAAAGCAAGCGAAGCCGCGAGAGACAACCAGTAATCGATAACGTAACTGTTATTCCAGGGTAATTTCAAACATACAAGCTCAGCACGTCGTATCAAGAAAGAGATCCGAAACAAACGCACCAGTTTCCTAGGAATCGAGGGTCAAGTAGACGACAGCTACTTGGACGTTGATCTGAAACTAGCTCCGCGACCTGACATCACCTCGTTCCTACAAGAGGAGACCAAGATCGAGAAACTCCTCTACAAAAAGACATTATCCCATGACATGGACGCCAAGCTGAGGGACAGTCGGGATTCAGGAGTGGATATAGATAGAGGCCCGTCAGCTGAAGCCTGGTACAAAGGACAATCTTCCCCAGAAACGTCCAACCCTCACAGTCGACAGAATAGCGAGGTACTGCTTCACAGATCCTAATTATTTTATGTTTTAAAATTGTGGATAATTTATGGACTACCGAAATAAGACTACTTTAAGTCGACTAAAGATCTCTCCAGATAAAGCGGTTCTGTCTGAATTTCAAGACTACTTGCTACTTGCTAACAATATAGTCTTATAGTTCTGCTAGTGTTCTGGTTCTTTATATGCCTAAGGATACCTCGTTTCATTCTCAATGCGTCTGTGTATTTTTTTTATAACAATTTATATTTAGTATTGGATATTCTCAATAATTTTTGGGTTCAGTTCTTAAAGCTAGTCCCATCATCGTCATGTCACTGGTATGGGATATTATTTATTTAAAGTACTTCCAAGAATATATATTTTATAAATTTATAATAAAAAATATCTCAGTATTTTTAAATTATTGATATAATTATTGTTTAAACTATTCATAACATCAGATAATCTTAACCAACCAAGTATTGAGAAACAAATACATATATACAAATGAAGTTAATAACTAATTTTGTTTTTTCAGCCTTACACACAAATAACAGTAACGTCAGACGAAGAAGAAGCCACCAAAAGAAATTCCGAAGTATTCTCCAAAGCTCTGACAACGAAACTGACAGGCTTGACAGAAAACGGTGAAACGAATGAGAACAAAATAGATCATTTGGACAAAAAAATACAACAGCAACAGGTAAGGTCCGAAAAATGAGACGATCGCTCCTTAAACCTTCACAAGATCTTGTAGTTTTGAGTAGAACTCTTCTAGAAGTAGTTGGAATGGCTTTAATATTATATAAAATGCCTCGCGCTACTGGAATTTCTTGTCTATGGTCGTATAATCAAAGAGAAATTTTAGTTAGTCCAGCATTTTTGTGTAAATATCAAAGATTATATTTAGTTCTTCTTTTTGTTATTATGGGTGTAAAATCGTAAATATAATCGACCCTCGAAATCATTAATTTTGATTCATAATTATTTATAAAAAATATATATATACTTTATTTTTGATAAGATAATTAATTTGTTTCTACGTAAGTTGCATATATTGCCCGTAAGTTGTATGTATAATCATTATTTAATATTGTTATATAAATGTTATAATTGCAAAAAAAGTAACCTCTTAAAACGGTTTTGGTTGTAAAAACGGTTAAGGGATATCTATAACTTTGGTTCATCAACTAAATTGTACATTCGGAAGACAGGGGATAAACTCATGATACTTTGACCCTGTCTTACGAATATCATCTTTCTTGGTTCTGGTATACTATAAACGACATCAAGTAAGCGACTATAACCACAGCTTCATAATGCTTGTATTGTACTTTACGCACATACATTATCAAAGAAATTACCGCGATTTATATAAGATTTATATATTAGATTTGTTTAGTTTGAATCGTTATGTATTTTATGCTAAAAATAAATATTATTTATTACAGTATATATTCTGCCTTTCATTTAAACGCTGATCGAACCTCTTTTGTAGTTAGCTGCTTGTTAAGCACGATGCACGTTTTGAGTATATATTGTTTTATTTTCTTCTTTAAATTTAATCTGAGTGTTGCTATTTTAAAAAAATGTTTTTACATTTTCCTTTATCTGTCATACATTATATAAAACATGTTAAATCGAAACTATTATATTTCTATACGATTTGAATTTAATAAATAATGTAATAGTTTCTTAAAAAATCATGAACCATTTTGTCACGTGTAAATAACATAAGATGGCCGCGCGGCTGTAAATTTCCAGGCGGCTCAAATGTCTCGCACTAACGAGGATTGGCCTGACGGGCTCTTTGACGATGCTCATACGAAGGTGACTGACACATTTTACACTAAACAATAATTTTTAATAAACAATTTTCGGTTTATACCTAACACAGTAGACGCTAGCTCATACCATTTTAATGCTACTCATATTGTAAAACTTTAAAAACATATTAAAGGTAAGTCATTATCTATAAACCGAAAATTGTTGATAACTATTAATAAAATTTTCATTATTAAATAAATAATTAAAATGCACGCGAGCTTAATCTTTGCACTAAACTTACACTAATTAAATGACTAACTGATGAAACTTATTCAAATCGAACCAAATCCAATAGGAGGTACTGCGTTTCGAACGGGAACTACTGCAATTAGAACAAGAAGAGCTTAAGAGACAGCGCGAGAATCTTCTAAGGGACCAAAACAGAATAATACAAAAATCCGTCCAAGACATTTCAACTGCTGGCGTTCCAGAAAAGCCGATCGTTCAGAGAGTGAATAAGACCAAGAATCAGAACTACAGACATTCGATGCCAAATCTGTTGGTCAGCGAGAATTACGTGCCGCCATTGATCGAGAGGAAAGTTATCGATGAGGAGATGAAGAGAAAGCCATTCGTGTCTGAGGAGCACATCCAGAGCCACTTCGGTGTGGAAGAGAGTCGGAAACTTTTGTTCAATGACAAGCCAAAGTTCGCTGAGGTTCGGAGACCAGTGCCAAACGTGATGAGACCTCCGCAACCAATTCTTCCTCCAAAGCCGAGGAGTCGAGATTCTATTGAAAGGGAAATTACGATGAGGTGAGTTATAACTGAAATGGTTAATTGTGTGATAGAACTCCAAATACTTCTACGATTTTTACATTGCTATAGATTTGAAGAGAGAAAATTAAAATTACCGTTTGTATATTAATTCAATCTACAGTAGCAATAAGAGATCCATATCAAAACGTTTTACGTTTTATGAGCTCTTTGTTTACTCATCATCATCAACAGTAAATTCCCACTGCTGTGCTAAGTCCTCCTCTCCCTTTGAGGTTTGGAACATATTCTACCACGCTGCTCCAATTCGACTGTAGTAGTGACTACTACAGTTTCCTCACGATGTTATCCTTCACAGTCGATCACGAGATTAATTACAAACACAAATAGAGCACATGAAAATTTAGTGGTGTAAATCGCTTAAGATGCAAGCTGTCTAACAACTGAGCCATTTGTGCTCTCTTTGTTTAGTACGGTTTTAAAAAAAAATGATAATAATGAAATATTTAGAAAATAAAAGTTTCGCTGTTTCAGGAGCAGTAGATTACCATCCGCGGTGGAATACGTCAACGTTGACCGGAATGCTGTTCAGATGCGCCAGAAGGCTGTCAACGGTAATGGACAGTACCACCCCATGACCAGGCACACGTTGCAGGTAACATACCCAAAATGTTATTATATATTAGTGTTTTAGGACATATTTGATAACGAGTTCTAACCCGTACCCTATGTTGTTTTCTGTAACTTATTGCAACTTCTATGAGCATAATATAACATACAAACCAATTTACTTTCCATTCATGTCTTCTTCAATAATAGCTTAGGTAGCTTCACTTAATTGTAAAATGACGATTCAAAAGTGCTTGTAAAAGCCCACTTGAATAAAGCATACTTTGATTTTGATTTTTTGATAATAAATAAAATTATTTGAAGCTTAAACTGCTCTACAGGGAAACTTAGATAAACTCTATTTCCGCAAGTAATGCAAGTCTCACGATATTTGTTCACTGTGATTATATTTACACTAGATAAATAGAACACATACAGATTATTGTCTCAATTAAATCACGTTTAGTTATATTTTATGTTAATCTATATTTACAATATAACTTGTTGTCTCTGACTATCAACTTACTCCTATAACTCCGGGTAGTTAGACTCAGACTCAGACTTAGAAAGAGCAGATTTGTAATATTGTTTTATTTTATTAAGTAAGTGTTCGCTAAAGAGGTTTTTAATCATTCTAATTTTAAGGGGGAATTTGGCCTTTCTTCAATGAAACATTAAAATTTTAAGTTTGTTTTTATAACATAACATAACATGTAATAAAAGATTTTTTATCTGTAAAAATACATAGAAGAATTGACCAATCTCAAACAGATTAATAATGTTACTGTAACTCTATTTCCAGGCTCTGAGCGCGGCCCCTACTCCCAAATTGATCTCAAATACAGACTGGATGCAAACTCGCAACCAGAAGCCGAGGCAGAAACCAGCCAACTTCAACTACAACCAACATTGGCTGATACAGGTACCGTCAGCAAAAACAATTTGATTTGATTTTCAACCGACTTCAAAAAGGAGGAGGTTATCAATTCGTCTGTATTTTCTAATAAGAGGGAGTAAATCAATGGTCACAAGATGTCATAGATTTGATTTTAAATTAAAATTAATAATTGAGATTGTAAGATTTTATAACTAAAATTACTTGTCTATATATAATAATTCGTTAACATCGAATGAACAATTATTTATTTGACTTTTCATATTTAATGTTCGTTGCTCCAAAGTTTAGATAACTACTGTCTTAGGCCTTGCGACTATTAACCCTAAATAGGTTAGGATAAAATTATCGCAAGGATGAATAAAATGAAATTTATATTTATAAAATGTTGCTCGTCAGGAAGCGGAACAAAGGCGAATCCAGGAACAACGCGCGCCGCGGGCGCCCCGAGCGCCCCGCGACCCGCGCGACCCCCGCGACCCGCCCCCCGCACACCTCTCGCACGCCAAGTGAGTACAACTGATATAAACCTTAAAATTGGATAAAACGATTTTGGTAGATAGTTCTTTAGATAGAGCAGAGATGGCCCAGTGGTTAGAACGCGTGCATCTTAAGCACCGCTGAATTATGTGCTTAATTTGTCTTTATAATTCATCTCGTGCTCAGCGGTGAAGGAAAACATCGTGAGGAAACCTGCATGTGACAAATTTCATAGAAATTCTGCCACATGTGTATTCCACCAACCCGCATTGGAACAGCGTGGTGGAATATGTTCCAAATCTTCTCCTTAAAGGGAGAGGAGGCCTTTAGCCCAGCAGTGGGAATTTACAGGCTGTTGTTTGTTTTGTTTTGTATAAATAGCTCTTTTCGTCTGCGCATGGAATTTGTCGAACAAACTTCAGTGACGTAATTATGACTCACACATTGATCAATAATTATTATTTAAAAAGGCCAAGTACGTGCGAGTAATTGTTATATTGCTTGGACGCGTTTCATTGTTTTTATTATATTGTGAGTATCGCTTATCAGTTCTCGGAATTGTTTGCTAACGGCCGGTTCTAGTGGACTGGACCGGTTAGTGATATTTAGACCTTATCGCAATGAGTGTGGATCCAATCTTGAGTGAAGTGGGAGAAGTATGCGAGGAAGAAATAATAGTACCGTCACCAATTATTGAATACGGCGAAAAAAGGCTAGCTAAAAGAAGCAGGGAAGATGAAGGGGATGAGGAATGGGTTGAAATCAGAAATAGAAAAGCAAGGCGAAGGGAAGTGAGAGGTATTATAGATATTTGCATTACCTCAAAAAATATTTTACCCAAACAATTTGCTTTAGCCAAAATATTCAGGGATCAGGGAATTACCGACATAAGCCGCGTTAAGTATATAAACCCATATAAAATAATCGTGGAGGTAACTAACGTGTGCAGTATGGAGAAATTAACTTCATGCGAATACCTTCTCGGTTTGGGATGGAGATTTCAACGACCGATGGAAGTTGCACTTTCCTATGGCGTTATCAAACATATAGAGCTGAATTTGTCGGAAGAAGAATTGCTAAATGCGATCACTAGCGTATATGAGGTAGCTAGTTTGAAAAGACTTAAGCGCCGGGCTGAAGTAGAGGGAGGTTGGACAGACAGTGAAGCAGTCAGGCTTGGATTTAAAGGGCCGTCTTTGCCTGCCTACATACACATTTATAGCATGCAAGTGAAAGTTGAGCCCTATATGTTTCCAGTGACGCAATGCTCTAGATGTTGGCGGTACGGGCATACTATTAAGATGTGTCCTACGAAAACAATATTTTGTCCAAAGTGTGGTGGGAAACATGATAACTGCCCCACGACAGTGTACAAGTGCATTAACTGCTCTAAAGACCACATGGCGTTAGATCGTAGCTGCCCGGAATATCGTAGGGAAAAAAAGATACGGGAAATAATGGCCGAGTTTAATGTCTCATACCGAAAGGCTATTACAATGTATGTTCCGCCGCAACTTAATGCAAAGGAGGCTACGCTCCCAGCGAACCATAATTATTCTGATTCTCGTGCCCCAACGCCGGCACCTACAAATCATCAATCCCCGGCGAAATCTACCACAGAAGCCCTGACATATGCACAAGTTGCATCAACTCGTGTGAGGAAGACAGAAATTACTAATAAAGTAAAGAAAAATAGAAAGACAAGTGACGCTAAAAAGAAGAACAAAGAAAAAGAAAAAAAACAAGAACTGGAAGCAAACAGCGATGAAGAAAATATGATGGTTACAGACTCCGAGGAAAGTGTGTCTTATTATTCGAAAAGGGAAAAGAGTAGGCAAAAGGGAAAGAGACCTTCAAGAGATATACCGTTTACTTGTCTAGTCAAAGAATTTATTAATATTTTTTGTAGCAGCAATATTTCAATAAATGATAAAATAGAAAAGTTAGCAAAATTATGTGTCGAGTGGATTATCTCTTGGATATTACAAAACATCTCAAGTTTGCCTTTTTTTCAAGGATTAATATTTAATTATGAACAGTATTAATATTAACATATTGCAATGGAATGCACAAAGCTTAAAACCAAAAATACTTGAGTTGGAACAATTACTGTGTCTGGAAAAAATACATTTTGCTTCACTGTGTGAAACGTGGCTTAGTTCAGTAAATACATTAAAACTTACAAACTATAATATTTACAGGTTGGACCGGGATGACTCTTATGGGGGTGTCGCTATAGTGGCTCATAAATCCTTTAAAACGGAGCCTCTGTCAATTCAACGTGGAAATACAGCCATTGAGGTTATTTCTGTTAGGGTATTGAACTGTGAAAGACTAGAAAACATAATTTCAGTGTACTGCCCCCCGAGTGCTTGTACAACAAACGCAGATTGGGATTTTATATTTTCAATTTCTCATAGGAGGACTATAATACTCGGGGACTTCAATGGACACCACCCAAACTGGTCCAATAAAACTGACGTTAGAGGAATGCAAATATTTGACGCACTAATGGACCATGATTTTGTTACGCTTAATGATGGTAGACATACGCGCATAAAACTTGCAAATGGTGTATTACAAAATTCGAGTCCTGACATATCTATAGTTTCGTCGGATATTGCATTGGAGTTCTCCTGGAATGTTACCAATGAATGTCTAGGCAGCGACCACCTCATCATAAAATTATCAACATCTTCTAACTATAACCCTATATTTAACAAAAAACGTAATTACAAATTAGCAGATTGGGAAAAATATAGGAAATCGATAGAAAATGACCTAATACAAATAAGTTTGCCAGTTGAACCCCAAAAAGCTTACGATGCTTTTGTTAACATAATTAATAAAGCAGCAAATTTATGCATTCCATATACTAAGGTATGTGTCAACCCTAGTCCTAAATTTGTCTCAAAAACCTACTGGAAACCGGAACTTTCTAAAGCCGTAGCGAAAAGGAGACTGGCATTATCAGAGTTTCGGAAAAACTCAATACCTATTAAATTAGAAGAACTGAAAGCCAAAATATCGGACGTTCAAAGGCTCATTAGAAAAGCAAAGAATAAGGAATGGTGGGACTTTTGCTCTTCAATAAATGAGGAAACTTCTGTTAATCAAATGTGGATGCGAATGAGATGGATAAAAGGACACAAATTTGCTAAGCGAATGGTAGGCAAAACTGTAGCCGAAACGATGTTAAATAACCTCACACCCGATTTTGTCACTCCATGCCACCCTTGCTGTACATCTCGAAACTTAAAATTAGAATCCATCATTTCGACACATGAATTAGAAAAATGTTTAAAATCTAAGGACACTGCACCAGGATTAGACGATGTCTCATATTCAATGATTTTTAATTTACCTACTATAGGAAAGACTACGTTACTAAAAATTTATAATATGTTCCTCAATAGTAATATAGTTCCTAATCAATGGCGATACATTCGCATACTTCTCATTCCTAAGCCTGGCCGGGACTGTAACCAAGTATCATCTCTTAGGCCAATATCCCTGATGTCATGTATATGCAAAATTTTTCATGCTATCTTAAAGAATAGAATCGAATGGTATCTTGAAAAAAATCATATATTTTCCGAACAAACAAAAGGGTTTAGAAAAACCCGCTCTTGCTTAGATAATCTAACAGACTTCGTATCTAGTGTACAGATTGGATTTAGTAAAAATCTAATGACAGTGGGGTGTTTTATAGACGTAGAAAATGCTTATAACAATGTTGATGTTACATATCTTATTTGTAAATTAGATCAATTAGGTGTAGGCAGTATGCTTTGTAATTATTTGTGGGAATTTTTACATAAACGATTTCTGATTATTGAAGGCCAAGACTTTAAAATTGTAAGATGTACGGGAGTAGGCCTTGCACAGGGAGATCCTATATCTCCATTACTATTTAATGTTGCAACAATTGATATGTGTGAAACGATTAATTCGATGGATTATATTAATTTTTCGCAATATGCCGATGACTTTGTAATATTTACTTCTTCTGATAATTTAGTTGACATTCAAAGCCGATTACAAACTGCTTTTGATTGTATAGCTAAAAAATTCCATGATATTAATTTAGAAATTTCATCAACAAAAAGCAAAATATGTATTTTTTCAAGAGGGCACAAATTGCACAATATTACTATTACTCTAAATGATGTAGTTCTAGATGTCGTAGATAATGTTAAGTACCTGGGGATGTGGTTGGATCGCGGTCTTAGATGGACTAAGCATATTAAGGAGATTGTGTCTAGGGTGTCTAAGTTTTTAAATATATTTAAGGTGTTAACAGGATCAGGTTGGGGAGTCCATCCAAAACATATTCGTAAGCTGTATATAACGTTACTTAGAAGTAGATTAGATTATGGTTCATTTTTGTATGACAACTGTTGTAAAACCAATTTATCGAAATTGGACAAAATTCAAAATCAAGCAATGCGAAACATTGGAGGGTTTATAAGGACCACTCCCATTCATGTGATGGAGAGTGAACTTTGTTTACCTCCTTTGTATTTAAGAAGATTATATTTGGCAGGAAAATTTTGGCTTAAAAACAGATCAGTCTATAATAATACTTCTTTTAGATTAATTAATCAATTAACAGATCTAACACATAACAGATTCTGGACTAACAAGAAAAAACCTCTACTTACACAAATTTCCGAGATGTACAAATCTCAACCATGCAACTCTTTCTCAAGTTTAGGCATGTTTTCATTAGATCAATGGGTAACTAGTATTGATATGTCAAGCATTCTAAAAACAAATATCGAAGGATTTACCGGTTCTAAGCGAGATTATCATCAAATTAGTTTGCGAAATACTTGTATAAAATTCTTAAATTCGAATTACTCCAACTGTCAAAAAATATTTACAGATGGTTCGAAAGACAAATATGGAATAGGAGCTGCATTTTTGGATTTCAATTTGAACATTTATTCTAAATTCCAAATTAAAGTAGAGGTATCTATAATGGAAGCTGAGCTTGTGGCTATTTTAGAGGCTTTGGGCTATATTGAGTGTACAAGCTACAGTAAAGTAGTTATCCTGTCAGACTCCAAAAGCGCGCTTCAACACCTAGCTCGGTGTACCTCGATTTGTCGAGGGTTACCTGTAGCTTACGCGATTCTAAAGCTTCTATCTAAGTTACAATCAGACGACAAAGTAATTTTCTTTCAATGGATACCATCTCACGTAGGCATAGAAGGGAATGAACAAGTAGATGTACTAGCCAAAGAAGCTATATCTGACGGTGATGAAGTCCTCTTTACACCTTCATTTGAAAGTTACTTGCCAAATCTAAAAGTGCATTGCTATGATTTATGGAAAGAGTACTTTGACGAAAGAGCTAAGGAGAAAGGTATTTGGTACCGTACGATCCAGCCTTATCCATGCAGATATCCTTGGATTGAGAATAGTAACATGAATTTTAATGAAACGAAATTAATTCTGCGGCTTCGGTCTGGGCACATCCCATGCAATAAGTTTGCATTTCTGATGCGGAAATCAACTTCTCCGAACTGCTCAACGTGTAATGTACCTGATGATCTTTTGCACGTATTGATGGAATGTGCTCAGAACGAATCTCTTAGAACTAGATTTAATTTAGATATAAAGTCTGTTGGACAATGCAATGTCATTCTGTCAGATCCGACGTCAAATCTCGCAAAAATGTTATCCAAATTAAGTATTAGATCTGTGATTAATTAAGGTAGTTTTAAGTTTAATATATTATATTTTGTAACCTCCTATGAATTCTCAACCAGGGCGGCATGTTCGCTTATGCGAAAAAGCCCTTTTTTTTAGAATAAAAAAAAAAAAAAAAAAAAAAAGGCCAAGTAGTATCGGGTGAGTCTTTGTTGTACTTTATGAAAAGTTGAAGTCACAGAGGATACTAGCGGGAAAATACTACGAAATGGGATTGGTGAAGAAACTTTTATGTTATAAAAGTCTTTGTAGGTTATTAAATAAATGATATATTCAATTCCAGCCCTATCATCAGCCAGCAGCTGGCGCCGCGTGCCGCCGAGCCGCGCGACGACAAGGTGCTCAGCGTCAGCGGCCGCCGGAAGTGCTCGCACTGCGGGGACGAGCTCGGTAAGCGGAGCCTGCCCTTATAGGAGACCAAATTGAACTACGGTGCCATATGGTGTAGTTGACATTGTTGCATAACTCGGTGCATATAAATATAAATATGAGACAACATCACATTACTCTGATCCCAATGTAAGTAGCTGAAGCACTTGTGTTATGGATAAGTAACGACGGTACCACAAACACCCAGACCCAAGACAAAATAGAAAACTAATGGTAATCTACATCGACTCGGCCGGCAATCGAACCCGGGACCTCAGAGTGGCGTACCCATGAAAACCGGTGTACATACCACTCGACCATGGAGGTCGTCGAAAAATATACACATATATTTTTATTATATATGCATGTGGACGGGCAAATGGTCTGTTTGATATTAAGTGGTCACCATCGTCCTACTACTAGTTCTTAAAACACCAATGTACTACAAATACTACGTCTGTTGTGCCTGTATCACTGGCTCGCTAGAACTGGAACGCTAAGTAATGCCGCTTGGCGGTAGAATACCCAAACGACTCGCACAGAGCTTCCCTCCGAGTGAGTAGGGCTATAAACTGAAACTCAAACTCAAATTCCTTTATTCAATAAAGACGCATTACACTTACTTATTGATTGTCAAATAAACACTACCGCCGGTTCAGAAAAAGGAACACCCTGACCTGAGAAGAACCGGCGAAAGAAACTCAGCGGGTCTTTTTTTTGTTATTTATTTTTGTCAAATTAATAAGATACATAGTAGTATATGATTAGAAATAGCCAGGAGGCATTTCATTCCCAAGGTGTGCTATCAAACATAAACTCACTAATTGTATAGTAACCTTTTGCACACAAGCGTTCCTTAACATTTTTTTTTCAAATTTGGCAACAGAAGCATTTTGAACGCTTTCTGGGATC
This sequence comes from Vanessa cardui, assembly GCF_905220365.1. Lineage (NCBI taxonomy): Eukaryota > Metazoa > Arthropoda > Insecta > Lepidoptera > Nymphalidae > Vanessa > Vanessa cardui. Next base: position 11,868,951 of record NC_061143.1, read on the forward strand.
CTGTTGTAGAAGCGTATACATTGCCCCACAAAGGAGTTACTGACTCTATGCAGTCGAGTAACAGGAGTAAACTATATGCTAACGTGTGGTGGTCAGGGCGGGGCGCGGCCATGATCATCGAGTCGCTGTCGCTGTGCTACCACGTTTGGTGCTTTTCGTGCGCGGTGTGCGGCGCCGCGCTGGGCGACGGCCGCGCGGGCGCAGATGTGCGCGTGCGTGCGCGCCGCTTGCACTGCCACCACTGTTACTCCTCCGACGACGGCTCCAAGTACTCCTGCGTGTAGGGGGGACTGTAAATGTACTATTATATATTCTGAATACTATACCGAGATGGCCCAGTGGTTAGAACACGTGCATCTTAACCGATGATTGCGGGTTCAAACCCAGGCAAGCACCGCTGTTTCATGTGCTCGTGCTCTGCGGTGAAGGAAAACATCGTGAGGAAACCTACATGTGACAAATTTCATAGAAATTCTGCCACATGTGTATTCCACCGACCCGCATTGGAACAGCGTGGTGGAATATGTTCCAAACCTTCTCCTCAAAGGGAGAGGAGGCCTTTAGCCCAGCAGTGGGAATTTACAGGCTGTTACTTTACTTTTACTTTTATACCTGAAGAAGTTTTGTCAAAGTTTCCCTCCATCTCTTGTCCCCCACCCCACACCACCCCGGATCCCCCCGCACACGTGTGACGTCACGCGTGCGCTCAAGACTCGTCTCTGGCCTCAGCGCGCTCTGAGCCCATTATTGCACGCTTTTGTTACCTCCCCCCCACCCCGAAGCCGTGTCGTAGGCTCATTCGGTACTATGTTTTGGTCAGGTCGAAAAGAGTACCTTTTGTGAGCGCGAAATATTTTCTCTAGATCGAAAATACTAAATTTTGCGTCCTCGAGGAACTTTTTTCTGCCGTCTACGACACTTGCTTTGTGACTTTCAATAGATCCTCGTAACTCCCAAACCTTGTTCCCTTTTTGAATATTGTATTTGCACGCCTATTTAAAATCATAATCAATGTGATGATAACCCTTATATTTTAACTGTAACTTATATGGTCACGTGGGTTTGTCCTTTTTAATTTTAGAACAACAATATCACATTACGATGAATCATTATGAAAAACAAAACAATTTGACGTATTTATATATGTAACTTTGAATAATATCAGCCGAACTATTCTGTAACATGTCACTTTGAAAAATTACGTCAAAACACATATATGTTTTGTTTCAAGTCCTTACAGAATATCTCTACAAGTCTACCGTGTATTTAAAGTATAGAATTGACAAACTGTTTTTTTGTAGATTTCTTCCTTAGAATATTATTTTGATTTTCACTTATATTGTGCCATGCAGCGACATTTTAACACATAATCCCTTTGATTCGTTTTATCTTTAATGTAAAAGAATATAAAAATTGTAACTAATGAAAATGAACGTATTCTAAATACATAGAATTTTGTATAATTTTGTAAATAATTTTAATTTATGTTAGCGTGTGTTAATTTAGCTTTAATAGTTAGTACATTAGCGTTAAGAGAACATTTAATCCAAAAATGGTTATTGTTTTTATTATTGTATATTAATAATCGTAATTCGTACGTTACTTTAACATTATTTGTTTGTGAAATTCTTACGTTTTTTAACATAAATATAAATGTGATTAATTATTATCTTTCCTTACGTTATAATTATGTTAAATTTCGATGTTAATTGTCGATCACTCTGTACATTATCTATGTGAGCTACAACTGTATATCAATAAAATATTACGAACTTTATTATATATTTCATTTGAATATCCTTATAGTTTTTTTTTTATTGTATAAGTTGGCGGACGAGCATATGGGCCACCTGATGGTAAGTGGTCACCATCACCCATAGACAATGACGCTGTAAGTAATATTAACTATTACTTACATCGTCAATGTGCCGCCAACCTTGGGAACTAAGATATTAAGTCCCTTGTACCTGTAGTTACACTGGCTCACTCACCCTTCAAACCAAAACACAACAATACTGAGTACTGTTATTTGGCGGTAGAATCATTGATGAGTGGGTGGTACCTACCCAGACGGGCTTGCACTAAGCCAAGTGGTAGGTCTTTGTGCAAGCGGTGTTTAATTTAAGTGGTGTTTAATATTTACAAATATTCAAATAAGTAGTCAAAATTCCAATTCCAACTATTGTCTATTAGAATCACAAGAGATCCAAAGACAAAAGAACAGCATATACATTAGAGACCTTGTACAATCATTCATTATGGTTTTGCGAAAAAACGTTGAAACTGCGATTGGAAGGAAACTTAAAGTAATTTTTTTATGGTATAGCTTGGCGGACGAGCATATCCGAGTACTGTTATTTGGCGGTAGAATAACTGGTGAGTGGGTGGTACCTACCCAGACGGGCTTGCACAAAGCCCTACCACCAAGTAAAATAAGTAAAGTGTAGTAGTTCAATATTATAAATGAAGATGTAATAATCATACAAGTGCATAATATAGACGGGAGTTTTGCAAATAGAGTAATCGACATAGAATTTAAGGGTTGTTTATCTTTATTCTTCTTCGAACGCAATAGACAAGAGAAGCGTGACACTTCCTTATTTATTGTTTAAATTTCTTCTCGGCACTTAGAATCATTTAAATTCCATTCGCATATTAAAAATGTCTTAAATACTAACTCTTTCTTTAGTTAGTATACTTTTATATTTTCTTTTATAAATAATTATAATTTCGTTATTTCAGAATTTTTATGATAAAGATCTACAGGTGTGTGATTCCATTGATCGATTTCCTGAAATATAATTAATATCTACGTAACCATTTTTGGCGGGTTTTTAGCTAACAACAACTATGATACCAGTGTTTTATTTACGCTGTGACTTTAGCGAATATAAAACATTTAAAGTGATGACCAACTTTGAATTAAATCATTGCACAGGAGGTAATAAGCGACTTATTCCCTGTACAATAAAACGAACTCTAAAGTTTAATTGTAAGGTCTGATTTTGATTGCACGCTACGATACTTAATTAATGTTTGAAGACTATTATTATAATTGTATTGTTTTTTAGATGTTCTTGATTCGTTGTGGCATAGAAGCAGTAACGTGGCTAAGTGAGGAAGGGCCCCAGTGCATAGAAAAAGAAGCCCTCACCTCCTCTTTCATATCCCTCTTTAACTAATAACTACCCTTTAAAATTATAGATACCAAATAAGAAATATTGTGCACAGGGTCGTGATTTTCTAGCTTCAGAAGCTTAAGGTTTAAGAGGGCCCTGAACTCCGGGGCCCTAATGCACTGCACCATCTGGCCCTACGATAGCCACTGCATAGAAGTTTGATCATAATTAGTATAACACCATACCGGATAATACGAATAGCTGCCGGGTTCTGTAAGAGTATTTATATCATATCGATATATCACGCATCTAAGGTTATAATTAATATAATTATAAAGATACTTATTACAAGGAGATACAAAACAAACATTTTTTATCCAAAGAAAATCCTATTCTCAGATCTTTAGTAATAAAGTCGTCTACGTAATTCAATTCGAACGATGAAGATTACATGTGGCATCCGTTCACGTTATCAACGGGAATTATGAGCGTGCTTTTAAAAATAGCGCGGTTTTAAAGATGTCAATTAAACTTGGTATATAACTGTAAATTTTTTTTCTTTTGATGAGCTAATGTAAGTATTAGCTCATCAAAAGAAAAAAAAATACTAACTATAATCATGCATAGAGGCGTTTTGTCTTTGATGCAAAGCCGGCAGGGCCGGATTTAGGGAAGGGCAACCGGGGCAACTGCCATGGGGCCTCCACATAAGTGGGGGCCATAAAAGTTTTCAGTGAGTTAACAAATACCGAGATATAGTCAAATTATAATAATCTTATTACTTAATATTTTAAAAGTTACCGATACCAGTCAAGAAATACTTACTGATTCAAATTAATAAAAGCTTAAGCTAATCCATTATATAATTATTAGGATCTCCACGCTCCTGTTGGTCTAGGGCCTCCACTGCTTTGTGCCCCAGGACCTCCAGACCTTTAAATCCGACTCTGAAAGCCGATGAATCCCAAATACTACACGTCTGGGTGAATATGGAACCCATCGCTTTTTGAACCAATTGCCAGTCACTGGTACAAACAAAGGGTAACCGCTGGATAGCGGGGGTCCCAACCCCATGCCAATTTTACCATTTCCGGCACATATCATACTCTGAATTTATCTTCTGGCGTATCAAATATAATAATAATCCTACCAACTAATTAAACATAATGACTTAGAAATTTAGAACTTATTACTAATTTTTATCTTCCTAACATTTACTGTCTTCTAGTATTTTTCGCCTTCTATATACCTGTTATGTAAAGGTAGAAAAGAATTACTTGTGAATTTCCCGTCGGTTTTAGTTGAAATAATTTAAATCGTATAGCTAGGAGTTTAGCCAGATTTCGTTTAGCAAGATTCGAACTTGCGCCGCCACTAACTACACATACACATGATATATAAAAATATATGTATACTTAATATAAGGTATACAAAATACATATAATTATGATTTTATTGCGTAGCCGTAGTAAAAGTAAAAATCTAATGACACTTTTTAAAAATGGTTTTATGTTGACAAGGCAAAGTTCCAATTGTATACCATTAATAAAACTAAATCAAACAGCCAGGCTCAATGTAAATATTTTGGCATGTTTTATATCGTTTCAGTGAACAATGGAACTCTGTAGGTATAACTGGTAATTTTCTCGCTTGTAAAATTGTCCAGTTAAAACCTGGTCAGGCTTGTTTAATAATTGACATGTTTACCGTGAATCTGCGTCATTCTTCTAGAAATATCTAATTGCTTCTTGCATATTTACGGCAATAACGATTAGATATTTGCTTTTTTTTGATAAAGTAAAAGAATACAAATTGGCAAATGGCTTATTTGATAGTAACCACCACTGATTGACATTGCCAACACCGGGATCTTATCGGCTTTTAAGAAATGGGTAGGTTCTTACAGAATCCCAAGCCATATCAATTCGAAAAAATCGCCGAAAAAACATAGTGGTTCTGTGAGGCAAAATGTTCATATATTATATAATTTTATTTATAATATGCATATTTTGGGATTATTTAGGGATTAACTAACACAACACAAAAATATACATGTTTACTCACTTTAGGAAATTCGGAAATGAACATGTGAAGAACATGAATTTTGTATAAAGCATAAGAAATAATATATAATTTTACAGGAGAGGAAGTAATGTATAAATAAAGCTATGTTTCGAAAGATACAAATTTCTTAATAATTAAAGAGAATATCTCAAACCATACTTAATATGTACTGCTGTTTGTAGCTATTTGTTCTGTAAGAGAAAAAGTTGTTTATCCGGTATTGATATTTCTACTAATGTAATGCATTAATAAAATATCAGGAAAGTACTTAATATATAAATAAAGGTATCCCAAAAATGTATAGATTTAAATAACAGTTATTCTGAATTTACTCTTGTTAATAAAAAAACAAGTTACACTTTTTAAGTCAACCGTTAAACTTTTTGTACCAATTCCGAGTCTTGATTAGTTTCGTCAACTTTTAAATAACTCGTCAACGTATTTTTTTATATATAACAGAACTTGATTATTTAAGTAAGTTCCATTAGAATTTATTTTAGTGGTAACTTAACAAACGTGAGCTGAGATGGCCTGGAGATTAGAACGCGTGCATCTTAACCGATGATTTCGGGTTCAAACCCGGGCAAGCAGCACTATATATGTGCTTATTTCGTATTTATAACTTTTTACTTTATTTACTTTACTTAACAACAGTGACCCGATAGACCGTAGTCCTCATCAAGAATCTTGTCATTCGGAAAATTATGGAACAAAGTTTACAACAACAACAACAACAACAACAACAACAACAACAACAACAGCAGCCTGTAAATTCCCACTGCTGGGCCAAAGGCCTCCTCTCCCTTTGAGGAAAAGTTTACTACTTTCTCAAATTTATAATCCGATGAGAGAGCAACTAAAAATTTCGTGTTAACGATTATAATTAATAATAGCATCTTAGGCTAAGATCTTGGGATCTTCGACTTAGATAACTTAAGCCAACAGACCAACGTCAGCCAGCCAACACTATACATAAAAACCATATAATTATTTTATATCTTCAAGAAACTTAAATTACTTGAGTCTATATCGGGTTTAAATATATGATATTAATATGAGCAGACGTAACTTACTAAACAATGAGGTCGACAAAACAGTACTAAAGATGAAGTAAAAGAAACTCGTGCACATTAAAACAAATGCAATGATTACATAGAATACGTATTGCTAAAACCATGCAGAGGATGTGAACAATTGTGGTCATTAAAGCTATTCCTTATCTTTGTAAGGATATATCTTCTAAACGTACCAGGAATTGACCTTACGTTAAGGATAAGGTTACACGGAGTGATTTATTTATAGCTCGTACTGTTGGAAAGAAAAGTAGGAACCGGAATACCAATGGAAATTCTAATTTTCTTTAAGATACATGAACACTTTAGGCTCAACATAAATTTTATTTTGTTATATATAGCTTGTTAATGTTTCTCTGCAGGACTAAACCATTTTTGAAGAAGTTTAGACATTTTCCCACCAATTTGCTCCAATGCATTGGGGTTAGTAAATAAACTGGAGCTATTGAATGCGATATGGTGATTTCCTCACAGTGTTCTCCTTCAGTTTTCTTAAAAAATGTTCGAACCCATAGTAGTAGAAAATAAAATTAGTAAGATTTCAACGAGGAAATATTTTTTATGACAGAAATCTTGTTTAAATGTGTGAAGTTATGAATATTATTTTCATAAAATCGATTTTCTCTTTTAAATCTTTGTAAATTATTTTTTGAAGGATGGAACATTTCTGTTCAAAACGATACCATTATAAGCGTAAAAATTAACAGGTGCCTGGGATCGAAGTCGCAATCATCAGTTAATATTTTATTTTAACCACTAGGCTATCTGAGCAGTTGCGAAAAATGCAGTCAGTAAGTGGTCAATAATAGTATCCGAAATTAATCGTAAATGAACGAATGTACTTTGTTACTTAAACCGCTATGAAATTCATGGGATCGTCACGGCCTTGGGCGCTATAGTTGAGTATTTTCAATGATGATCAATACGACTGTGACCAATGTTATTGTCGATACACAAAAGCGTTTCCGGTTTCCTTGGAAAAGGTTTGGTAACTCGTTGTTACCGAAAGTTTGTGGTATATGTGGGAATCAGGCATTATGCTCGTAAATAAACTAGAACCACTAAATGAAGACAATTTTCCGGATCAACGAATAAGTCACCGACGGACCTCGTGGAGACCAATTTTTCAAACTTTGGGTATATAAGCAGTTGCTTTATTGGAAGATCATATAATGATCAGAACGAGGGTAATGGTTTATTTCCCTTCCGAAAAGACTAGGTGATAATGGGCTCGCAATATTTCGAGTCAATGAAGAAGTAATCCTACGTACATGTAATCGTCAACAATTTTAAATCGAAGATTGTCTTGCTTAAATAAATAAAAAATACAGGTCCATAAAAATAACTTAAATATAAGTTATAGAAAATAATCACCAAAGATATGATACTTTGACACACACGTACGCGATACTTACTGTTTGAGAAGCTAAGATGATTTGAGAAAAATAAACAAAAGAACAACTTAAAACAAAGACGTACCTCTATTACCTCTTCACTTGACACAAAATAATTCACACCAACGTAAAATTTTGATCTCGTCGTCCACACTTGATGTTTTGTGGTCAGTGTTCCCTTGGCTTCCTCACGATGTTTACGAGATGAATTATAAATTCAAATTCAGCCCTTGAAAATTCAGTTGCTTGCCTGGGTTTGAACTTCTGGTTCAATCCTTGGTTAATGTACGCGTTCTAACCATTAGACCATCTCGGATCTTAGTTTAGCTCCATTGACTTCTTCGATAATTGTCTTGTTTTAACTTTATTTTTTTTCTTTGTCAAATAATTTAAATATATAATAATAATTAACTTTTAAAAAAAATAAAACCGACTTCAAATGCTATGGTGGTGATATATGATGATGGTGGTGATATATGATGATATATTTTCTTCAATCTTTCATGCGAAATGAAACCCTTTTGATAATACCTATTCAACAAAAAAAAAAATCGTTCAAATTGGTTTATAATCGGCGGAGATATTGCATATAAAAAAGTTCATCCCCAATTTTCCACCCTTGGGGGTTGTTTTATTTATTAATTAATTTAAATGGGACCACCCATGAGGTATTACTTATACACGAAAAAATATTTGTTCAAATCGATTCATAATTGGCGGAGTTATCGCGAAACAAACATAGAAAAAAAACATACGGGTCGAATTGGGAACCTCCTCCTTTTTTTGAAGTCGGTTGATGAATAGATTTTTATATGTTTAATAAATGTGCAATATTAATTTGATGATGCCATTATTATTTATTAATGTAATGTAATACGTTTCAAAAGTTGAGACCAAACGTTACCACGTTACGTGAACCAAACGTTAGCGTGATTCAGAAACTTAATTTTTTTCATTACCAATTATTATTAGATTACGGCATACCTTCTAGTATAATTTAAAAATAGAATTTACGAACAACACGCAAAAAAAGTCTTTATAATTAAGTTTGATTAGCAGTAGGGGATTTCCCACGTGTTTCTACGCGTTATAATTATAGAACTAAACAAACAATAGATAATCGTTTTCAAGCTGTCTTTTAAAGTCCAGATCATTTTACCTGTTTTGATATAGTAGATAGTGTTCAAGGCTGGAGACGCTAGGTTATTATGCTAGGCAATATTCTCGGGTTCGATTTGAAGCAGTGCAGCAGCTACTCATTTCTCTCCGGCTGTGTCGCTTACCGTGTCATCCAGAGCCGGATGGGGAAGGCAACCAGAGCAACTGTCCTATTGCTTTCACAAGAGAGGAATCCCTGTAATGAAGGTTCCGACTAGTTAATCATTTTAATTTAATATATGTTTATAACATTACTAATTACTGTTTTAAAATACACGTATACAAAGAGTAAACAAATTATTGAAAAATTTTACTGATAGAAATAAAATTGTAAAAATTAATTTTTAAAATAATAAATTAGAAGTTTCCACGCCTCCGTCTGTGGCCCTAAAAAAGATCATCCAAAAAAAGACTCAAATACCAGTATTAAACATAGCATCATTACATTACAATTCCTTAGTCTTTTTTTCTATTTATAAATTTAATCTTTGCCACTATTATCTCTTTGAATATATATTTTAACGAAACGACATAAAAGGTAAACAATTCGTTAACAGTATAACACCTCGCCTTATTTTTGGTGCCGGGAGGGCTGGTTCGTTTTTCGCCCAGAGGATCGGAATTGCGATTCAACTGGGAAATGCTACCATCATTCTTGCCACCATTCCACGCGGTCAAGATTCATACAGTAACAATTTTCAATTAATATTTTTATGTATTTACGGACTTAATGTTAATAATTATTATGTTCATTATGTACTTCTTACGGCGCAATGTCAGTAGACGATGGTGAGTAAGTACTAACCACGATGTAGCCTATAATTCGTCCATGTTAAATAAAAAAATATGATAGTATTTATTAAGTAAGTAAATATCATATTTAGTAAGTAAATGAAGCCTAATTTTCACTTGTTTATACTTATATATTTTTTTTTAATTAATTAAAGATATACGTGATCGTTACTCATATAGTATCTATAAATAACACTTTCTGTTTGTCACAGCGATAATATTACATCGAAATGAAGTCATGACGAAAAAATGGATGTAAATAGTTGCAAAAAGACTTGGGAGCCGAGCCGCTCGACCGGCCATTGTTAATAGCGTTTGATCGTTCTAAAGGATCTTGCAGAATAGCTGAAGAAAAATTGTATGCTGGTTCACTATACTTCAAAATCCCTGAAACACAGTCAACTGTATTACAAAATCGCTACATCATGAATTTTGATTAGGAACAACAAACAAACAAACAAACAAACATACAAACAAACAAACAACAACAACAACAACAACAGCCTGTAAATTCCCCCTGCTGGGCTAAAGGCCTCCTCTTCCAGAATTTGGTGGCAGTGTCAGAATTTCTATGAAATTTGTCACATGCAGGTTTCCTCACGATGTTTTCCTTCAGCGGTGCTTGCCTGGGTTTGAACCCACAATCATCGGTTAAGATGCACCCGTTCTAACCACTGGGCCATCTCGACTCGTTTAAGTACATATTTATTTATTGTAACAAAACACTAAAACTATAACAACAAACAAACAACATCCTGTAAATTCCCACTGCTGGGCTAAAGGCCGATAAGGCGGACAATAGGCTTTCTACTGGAGGGTGAAACCTCCCATCCTTGAGAAGAATGTTAAAATTTATTCCACCAAATTCCTTCCAAGACAACGTTGGTGGATTACACATATTTATATATTATATAATTTTTTGCGTGATTTTTTTGCGATTTTCTACCTATAATAAAGCTAAATTTCTCAAAATGTACGTGACGTCTAAAATAAGGCAATCATTATTTAACAATCAAAAATACAATTTTATCATTAAACTAAAGCTCTTCTTACTTTTGTACATAATTTATTTTCTGTCCATGTACGTTTGTGAAATCTCTTATTTATTAACAATATATGCGTTTATTAACAATAGATGCGTTCGTGTCTTCAAAAATCAAGCATTACGCTTAATATTGAGATATTTAATATTTCTAAAGAGCCAAATAATCAATAATTGTGTTTTTTTTTGTTTTTAATTTTTTTTGGACTTTTATTTCGCCAAACGCCTCAAACGTCGACCTTTGTAAATATATTTGTATTGTTATATATTTTATTTTTATAATTTGCTGTAAATTTTGGGTTCGAATATAATATTAACAATTTTTGACACATACATAATACTGTAGTATTTTTACCACTTATTAAGTAATGGTTTTAGAATAAAAAAACAAACAATGAATACGATCCTTTATAGCAAAGGTGCGCGCGAATCATCCACATCACAGCAATTGACGGACAATAGCAGCAGGCAGTCAGTCCCGCGCAGACCGCCCGCATGCCCACAACGCGCAAGCTCCTCTCTTCGCGCTGGTTCCGCTCACGCCGCGCCCCGCGGTCAGACGAGCCCGATGACACCACCGGAAACCAACCCCAGAACATGGACCGAAGGCCGCGTGTCGCACGTGTCCTCAGCTCCCCTGCGCGTGCGCAGACTGCGCCACTCGACGAGGAATCCCTCGAAAGGGCCTTTCCATCCATGGGTCACCTTGAATATGTTCTGGCTGGATCTTCACCACCGGCCGAAAGCGCCCCTAATATGTACGATAGCTTCGAGGAACCCCCGCTGGACCTAACTGCGCACATATGCGCGGATTCACTACGTCAGAGTGCTTACGAACAAATGCGAGCAGTCGGCGGACGACTAAGACTGCTCGACGAATTGGAATCCGGCGTCATAACAATAGACACCGCTGTTAACACGTTCGCAACAGCATCTGAAGCCGAGAGAAATGTGTGTTTATTTTGGGTCGCCTATCTCAAGTATGATCATTTTTTGCAGCCGCTGGTCGAAGCTGGCGCTGACCCGTTATATTTCGACGCGCTCGGCCTGTCTCCATTACACGCGGCCGCATTTAGTGGTTCGACGGAGTGCGCCAATTATTTATTGTCTTGCGGAGCGGATCCTAATTACATGCCGAGATGCTTTGTACCGCTTCATTGTGCTGCGTTCGGGAATTCTGTACAAGTGGCTAATTTACTGATTAATCGTGGTGCCTCTGTCCACGCGGCTGTAAAATATATCAACTGTGAAGGAGGCTTACTGCATTGTGCAGTTCGAGCTAATTCTGTTGACTGCCTAAAACTATTTATATCACATGGAGTCGACGTCAATCAAATAGAACCAGGCGGTACTAATGCAATTCATCTCGCCGCTGATCTCGGGATGATTCAGTGCCTTGCAATATTGATAGAGACGCCTGGAGCCGATCCTAACGTGAGGACGAGAGTGGGTGATCGGGAATCAACGGCTCTTCATTTAGCAGCTGACGGTGGCTTCGTTGAATGTGTTGATTTACTTCTAAACAAAGGCGCCGACGCCAGCTTAAAAAATCACCGAGGGTTTACCGCCTTACATCTTGCCGCGCGCTCTTCATGTCTGGAATGCGTTGAATCATTGCTTAGGAAAGGAAACGCCGAGCCTAATTCAATGGATTTTGACAAAAGAACGCCACTTCACGCCGCCATAGGGAAGTCTGATAGTGCCTGTGACATAATTGAAACCTTAATAAGTTGGGGAGCAAATGTAAATCAAAAGGACGAGTACGGTTTCACGCCTTTGCACTTAGCTGCACTTGATGGTCTCTCTGCATGTGTGGAGACGTTAATTTATCACGGCGCTGATGTAACAACGCGATCTAAAAAAGGTAACTCAGCACTTAATGTAATCGCCAGAAAGACACCTGCGTCACTCGCGATGATAACGAGGAAGTTGGACTGTGCTATCACATTACACCACTCACAAACCAGTAACCGAGAAGTTGAACTTGAACTCGACTTCCGCAGCATACTGCAGCATTGTTACCCTCGAGAAATAAGTTATCTTAATACATTTGTGGATGAAGGCCAGAAGGAAGTACTTCTACACCCTCTTTGCTCTGCCTTCCTATACATAAAATGGGAGAAAATTCGTAAATATTACGTCGCCCGGCTATTTTTAAGCTTCATATTCGTTCTTTGTTTAACTTTGTATGTACTAACTGCACTAGCACATAATTGCTATAATGGAAGTAAAGACATGGAAGAAACAATACAAGAACAAGAATTGTGTCAAAAACAATCCATACTTGGAGATTTACTTAGGAAAAATCCATTCGTAATAGAAATGCAATGGTGGGTGCTTGCAGGCATAACAATATTCGAAATCTTCAGGAAAGTCTACGGCATCGCTGGCTATTCGACAGTTAAACAGTATTTAATGCAATCAGAAAATATTATTGAGTGGTTTGTTATCGTAAGTGTGTTCTTAATATCGTACATTTACACAAATATAACATACACGTGGCAAAATCACGTGGGGGCTTTCGCAGTCCTCGCTGGATGGACGAATCTAATGATGATGATTGGTCAGTTGCCAGTTTTTGGGACTTACGTTGCAATGTATCAGAAAGTGCAAAAAGAATTCGCGAAACTATTGATGGCGTACTCATGTATTCTCATCGGATTCACAATAAGCTTTTGCGTGATATTTCCTGATTCGTCATCGTTCGCAAATCCTTTTATGGGTTTTATAACAGTCTTGACAATGATGATCGGCGAACTAAATTTGGATTTGTTATTAAACGAGCCAGACGGCAACGATCCACCGGTCTTGTTGGAATTTTCAGCACAAATAACATACGTTCTTTTCCTTATGTTCGTCACCGTTGTGCTCATGAATTTGCTCGTGGGTATTGCAGTTCACGATATACAGGGATTGAGAAAAACGGCTGGCCTTTCGAAACTCGTGAGACAAACCAAACTGATATCCTATATGGAACTGGCGCTATTTAATGGTTACTTGCCAAAATGTCTTCTGAAGATATTACATTCGTCAGCCCTAGTATCGCCGCAAGCGTATAGAGTAGTTTTGAGTGTTAAACCTTTAAATCCCAGCGAGAAACGACTTCCAAGAGATATAATGATGGCAGCATACGACATTGCAAAAATGAGAAAACAATATGGTCACACAATATCATCAAATGGATCAACAACAGGGGCGTATTCGTGCTTCAAAAAATACGAGAATAACAATGATTCTGGCTACCGGGAGTATGGTTATTCCTCAGGCTTAGGAAGTCTACAGGCAAGGTTGGACGAAACGTCAGAAAATGTTCGGCAGTTGACACAGGAGGTGAAAGAGTTAAAAAATCTTATAAGTGCACAGCAGCTTGTAATACAACAAGCCCTGTCAGGCGCAATAGATAACCGTTGATGATATAATAGGCCGTTTATATTTCAATGCCAGCGGTACAAGTCAATAAACTATGAGGAACGGTTATTGTATATTTAAGTTTAGATTTGTGGACGGTTAAGAACTTAAATTGTAAACGATTTTTTGTATTCGCATTTGAATGTTGTCGAGTAAATTATGTTTAAAACGATGAGCTGTGATCGAAAATGAGATAGTGCGTAAGGGTTTTGTGATATAATTTATCAGATAATAAATTTATTTTTCATAAGCCTCTCGATTTTTTTTTATTTTATCGCTCAAATATTTTTCGAAGAAAAATCACAAAAAAATCTATGACTTGTTTATAACAGAATAAGTAGTTACCTGACTCAACAAAAAATTATAAATTATGATTCAATGTTTATTTATTAGAATATTCATAGGGATCTTGCTGTTTACTATTTCATAAATCTTTATTCTATACTATAACATGCAGCTAAGAAATAAGATTATGCATCAACTCTTTTCCTGGCAACTCGCGTACAGGCTACATCATTTCTGACCTTTATTTACAGAAATATCTATAATATAACCAAAGTTCTTCAAATTGAAGTAAATCAAATAAAAGTTTTGGCGTTTGATCTTTTAATTAGGATTACACGTAAGATTGCTAAACAAGTAAAAGTCGATACTCATATATTAACGTGTGTTAACTGTAATTAAACTACTGAAATAAATACGAACCCTGAATACTCATAATTATACTTTTAAAGTTTACCTTTTTTCATTTTAGTCCTTAAAGTTTACCTTTTTTTCTTTGGTCATGTTATAAATTAATTCGAAGCAATATTTCTCGTACCGTAGCCGTTGTCACTTTTCGTCTATAGTGCGATGAACTGTAATATAGATTACTCATTTTAAAATATATTTTATTTGATAAATTATATAATAGGGGCATTTTTATGAATGAAAAAAAATATCAGTGATTACAATTTTAATTTTGTGTTTGTCTGTAATGAAAAATGTCTAGGCGTCCAGAGCGCACTTTCGAGCGAGACCCGTCAGTGGTTTTGAAAAAATGCGAGTTATCGTGTAATGAAATCAATTAACTTTTTTTTGACTTTTATTTGTGCTTAGAGTGCACGGGTTGAAATAAATTAATGTTTGAAAGTAATGAAATGACAAGATATAAAACTATATTAAAAAAATCCCATAAAAAAAGTTTTACTCAATTCTCGAAAATTTTGAAAGCATTAATGAAAAAGTGAGTAAAATGATCGTTCTTCGATATAATCATTATTATAAAAGCGACAAACTGAGAAAGCAGAGGAAATCCAAATATGATAAAAATATCAACGTAATATTGTAATCATGTAATTAGACAAATTTTATAAATTATATTTGTTTATAGTATAAAAAGTATGTATCTTTCAAGCATATTCTTTTTATTAATAATATTTATTAAAGGTATAGTTACTATTTTAATGAAATGTAAAAACAAATTATGAAGTAGCTGTGATTTCAATGCAAAATCGTAACGCATTATTTGATTTGACAATTCATTTTTTCATTATGGCAGCACAGAATATTTCAGGAGTTGCGCGCTAAGATTGAATCAAAATAAATAGGTCGATCAATAGCCTGAAGAGAAGAGAAAATCTAGATTTAGGTCTCATCTCTTTCGTTCGGACGGACACAGCGTCCTAACCCGATCTGTACCTAAATTGGTGTATTGATTACGTGTTTCCGTCCATTTCGCGAGTGTCATTCAAATGCAGGGCAGTTTTAAGATTCAGCTCATAAACATGGGGACACGGGCAGCGGCCTGTAAGTTAAATAGTGATGAAACGTCGCTTTACCGCTCATATATTCGATTACGCCGCATGCATGTCCATTAACGCATTTCTTTTTCAGAGGTGACTCGATTCTCCGGCCTTATTTATAGAGAAAGCTTTATGTGTGTCCCTAATGCAGTCCACGCAGGCGTTCGATAATATGCAGCTTGTTTTGGAGCCGCTGAATCTGAAAGGTGAGCTCGTATACACGGGCGGTTGAATAATAAGTGTTGCACAGAGTTCCTCTGGCCCTGTATCACACTGCTTTGCCTAATCCCGACGAATTATAGACATCTTCTCACCCCGTTCTTGACTATAGTCTTGCCATCTAGTTCTTTGAATCATAATTTACAGCAATCTATATTTTCGCAAATATTTCTATAGATTAGATGCTGAATTTTCTATCGCTTTTTTCGAGTTGCTATCTATTAGAAGATACTATTTACTAAATTAATCTAAATAAATAATGAATATATCATTATTTTATGTAAAATACCTCAATAGTTTTATATGAAGTTTACGGAGATGGCAATTCTAGCTTTTTCTTGTTATGGGTGTCCCTTTATGGTTTTTGTGTCGCTGTCTAACTGCTGCACGACAAGATCCAAAGGTATGTCAGTGTTGATCCCGTGCTCTTCAGTGTTTTGATGTTGACCTTGATGTGACCCTGAGTTGATGTTGTATCGTTGACTGAAAAGAAATTAATGTTGGTGTTTTTGTTACAACAAACTGTTGTGAATGAGTGGTATATTAATTAGCTTAAAATACATTTTAGAATGTTCAATGATTAGCCAATATGTCCTGATTTCTCCAAATAACATTATTGTAATCATCCTTAGTTTAATGGTATAATTATTTATCAATTT
This sequence comes from Vanessa cardui, assembly GCF_905220365.1. Taxonomy (NCBI): domain Eukaryota; kingdom Metazoa; phylum Arthropoda; class Insecta; order Lepidoptera; family Nymphalidae; genus Vanessa; species Vanessa cardui. The sequence continues at coordinate 11,885,663 of NC_061143.1, forward strand.
ATGTATATCAAAGATATGATAAATAAAAAACTTTAACAATAACATCATTTTTTGTTCATTTCAATATAATTTATAACAATAAATATATCAAATTTACTGTAGCAATATAGTAGATATTAATTAATCTCATTTCTTACATAGGTATATAATACAGAAAATTAATAACTTACAAATTATATCACTGAGATTTTAACTTCATTCGTCTAACAGTGTAATATAATACTCTCTTGACCTTAAAATCATTTAGGAGATAAATTCTAATACATTATTAAAGCGACAAATAGATGGTTTTGTAAATAGTTTTCCTCATATAAGCTCTAAAATACTAAAATTGCTATTAAAAAAGCAGTGTTAAAATTCTATTTTTAATTAAATTATTTGATTTCTAAGCTCACCTTTCCTTCAGAAGGCTATAAATAAATTAACTTTTAATTAGGTTTATTAATCTAGTTTGCCTTTATGGATAATGATCAAGGTTAATTTATAATTTCACTATCTCGTACTGTATGACTGAAATGGAGCCATTATTTAATAAAATTAAAATGCCATTAATTAAAGTAAAATAAACATTGCAAAATGTATTAATGTATTTAATAAGTATTTGTGGAAAAAATACTTTAAATATAAATAGTGTTAAGATACTTTTTAAATGAAAGGTAAGAATCTAACCGTTCTAAGCAAATCAGTTCTTAAAGTTTTCTTAGCTATTTTAAAATGTTTGCGACCTATGTGGCCTCTGCATTGGGACATATGTAGAATTTTTTTTTATTTACTCCTTCATACTACTATTTATAAACATTTTCTTTGCCTGGATGTTGAGCTTTTATTATTCTTTTCATTTATTACATAAAGCTTATTATTTCCTGTAAATAGTAGATTATGAAACGGTAGACTTTGCATGTATGTTTCCATAGAAAATTTTCTAAGCTGCAATACTTTATCATGACTTGAAATTCATATGTTGTATGGAATCTTCTTACAGCACCTTTTGTTAATGATGTTTTAGATTAAGATTGATTCTATGATTATAATCATGATTTCACTAGTAGAATATGAAATGCACTTGTGACTTTTTATCACTGGTTGAATTCGAGGTCATGTAGTAAGTATTAACGAGTGACCTTGCAGTCACTGCGAAGATCCGGAGCCTGTACGACTGCCAGCTTCGGTTGATGCACAACATACAGCCACTACCCTCGGGCACGGATATCGCTAACACTGTCAAGTACTTCTCACAGACGCTTCTCAGTAAGTAAACTTGGAGGTAGATCGAAATATTAACATTTAATTGTAACTGGTTTTAACTAGATCAATTGAAAGTCAGGATTATTGTATTAAAATTAAGATCTAAATAATCTTGTCACACATTAAAATTTGTCTCAAAATTCAGTTACAATATTTGAACACATACAAGTTAAGATAAATAAAAGTCTGTTAATAAAATAACAATAACGTATGTAAAATATAACGTAGTGCTATAAATATTCTATAATACTACATAAGATTAATTTTAGGCGTTTTGAAAGATGTACCGAGATCACCTCTAGAAATGATCCGCGATGCGGACTGCGATGCGGAACGAATGGGATTATATCCCAATTTAGATTACAAGGGGCTATTCAATGCAATCTCTCAGCTCGTCGACTCTGCTCCTCACTTACAATATGGAATACAAGGTATAAAATACCCAAGGACTGAAAATTGCAATGTCTTTGCGGATATTATACTGATTGTGTGTATTCCAGCATTCGGTCAAGCAGTTCTGCAATGCTTGGGCTGTTTGCTGCCTTTTATGGAGTATGATATGATTGACAACTTGCCGTATCTAGTGGCATACTGTGTCGCAGTCTTCCCTGCGACATTACACCAGGAAATATTAAACCTACTATGTTACTATATACTCCCGTTCACCATCAGTAAGTGAATACCAATAATTTTAAATTAGAGGAAGAATTGAAGAATTTGGTCATGTCATCTTTCAGTCAGAATTGATTTTATTAATGCGTTCAAGTTTTTTCAGCTCGCCGGTACTCGGGGTTAGAGGAAGAAAGTGAAGCGTCTCAGTCTGTTGGTGCCATTATAATGATGGTGTTCCAGCATTCTAATAACCCTGGTGATATCACGTTGATATTGAACCTATTGTTAATGACAGCTAGTTTAAATTATTTTATGTCATACATTATCCTAAAATATAAATACAATGTTATTTAGAAAATGTTCCATTCATGGGCAAAAGTCCTCCTGTGCCGTAATTCCATTGAACTTTTGTGCAAATTGTGGCAGAGGTTCATTCTGCAATTGTAAGTTTCCTCTCGATGTTGTTAATTGGCAAAAAAATGCCACTTAAATATAACTCGTTCTTGCTTCTACTACACGTAGTTGTGACCATCTCAGCTCGTTACATCTGGTATTTGTCTGAGGCAGCTCTGACCATCTCAGCTCGTTACACCTGGTATGTGTCTGGGGCAGCTCTGACCATCTCAGCTCGTTACATCTGGTATTTGTCTGGGCCAGCTCACCACTGCCAGCTGCTGGAGTGCCTGATGTCGATGAAGCAGTGGGTGGTGAAGGACCTTCTGTGCGTGATCGCGTACGGCACGTGCGGCGCGCGCGTGTCGGCCGCCAAGCTGCTGTTCTACTACTGGCCGCCCTTCGACGCCAAGCTCTTCGACAGGAAGGGATTGCTATGCAAGTTCTCCAGTGAGTCCCTTTTTTAGTCCTTCACTTGGCAAAAAAGTCTTGTCCTGAGATTATTATAAGGATACTACACGAAAACAGTGCACTAAAATGATAACAATGGATATAAGAGCACATCAATTCTTTTGGCACAATAACTTCATATGAACTTTAAAGAATAGTTTTAATCTATTGATCGGATTGTCGTTAGTCAGTTAACCGTTTTGAAATAACTTTTATCTTGAATTTAATTCATGTTTTTTAGAAATCAATTTTGACTTGGACTGAATTGAACAAAGTCCTAGCTGTGTTCAATTCAGTCTGGGTAGGTCACCTCCACATATATTCTACCGACAAGCAGTAATAAAGTAAATTAAAAAAAAACTAAGTATTGCTGTGTTTCGGCTTAAATGATACAGATCATACGTTATGAAAGGACAACAAAACATAAAAAATAAACATCAGTTAGCCGTACCATTAGAGCTCACTCTTATATTAAGGCATAAATAATAACCACACAAAGTAGGATTAAATTTGAAATTTGATAAAAATATGTACTGCATTTATTTTTCCGGTTTATGTATATTATAATTTAAAACAAGCTTTGTATTGCAAGCACGCAATATTTTATGCAACAAAATAACACTTATTGCTAAGTTACATTCACCAGGAGCTTGGGTATTGATCGGCACATTCATTCGGATTACTCTCTAGCCGTAGTACAGACGATTACGTGAAAGAGATGGAAGGTAGATGCTATCTCAGTCTAACAGACACGTTATTGTAAATGAAATGTGTTGGATAATTGTTAAATGTAAATTTAAGTCTCTTAAATCTTGAAAATGCAGGTTTAAATTTATTCTTTTTGTGGATTGAATGATGTGTTTTGAATGTGGAATTTGGCATTTGAAAATTTGACATCGATTTTGAATAATCTATAATAAAATTATGTGGTATAATCTTATATAATAAATAATTACATATTAGGCAAGAATTGATAATGGTACACAATATTGCTGTCAGTAAATCGCAATGGTTTTATTAATCTTTAATCGTTCTTCGATTGGAATAGTCTATAGAGGAGGCTGGCGTGTATCCAATTGATTCCACAGAAATATTCTATGCGCAATGTTTCCTGTTTATAAGAGAGGCTGTTATTTCTATGGTATTATGTTATATAAAAATAAAGTAAAGTAACAACCTGTTAATTACCCACTGCTGGGCTAAGGCCTCCTCACCCTTTGAAGAGAAGGTTTAGAACATATTCCACCACGCTGTTCCAATGCGGTTTCGCGGAATGCACATGTTGCAGAATTTCGATGAAATTAGACACATGATGGTTTCCTCACGATGTTTTCCTTCACCGCCGAGCACGAGATGAATAATGATAAAGACAAATTAAGCACATATATATAGTGGTGCTTGCCTGGGCTAGAATCGAGTACGAGCTTTTTCTGAATTTAAATAAATTGAGACGGGGATATTACAAACGTATAAGACTGGAGGGCAACGCCCCGTCAGAGCGTGTAGGAGTGAGCGAGTGAGCGGGTGTATGAGTGAGCGGGTGTGCAGACGACCTGGTGCCGTTCCTGTGCCAGCGCGACATGTGCGGCAACGCGGGCGCGGCGGAGGCGGCCAAGGTGTGCTACGACCACTGCATCAGCGTCACGTTCGCGTCCGACACGCCGCCGCCGCTCTACCTGTGCATCGAGTGCGCCAACGAGATACACAGGTACGCGCACGCACGCACGCGCGCACACACACACACGCACGCACGCACACACACGCACGCGCACACCACGCACGGATAGTGATCTTGCAAGATTGTTCAAATAACTTCATAATCAAACATGTAAATATTTTTTATTTAAGTATGATCTTCCGCACTATTGAATTGTCCTATTAAATGACACTTAAATATGAAGTTTCGGAATACAGAGATCATAATTGCTTAAAGTTAACTTAAAATGTTACCTTATATTAGGCAAGGCAAAAAGTATGCAATCTTTAGATACAACTAAATTATTTTTTGTAAACCAACTTTGTTTCAGAAATAATGAATTATATTAATTGTCAAAATTAGGTTGTTTCCTGTCAAAAACCTTTGAAAAAAATAAAGTATCAGCAAACAATTAAACATCACAAAAACGTTTGTGCGTTTAACTATATATACGTTTAACTTCAAAAGTGAAATCATTGATACGTAATAAAATTGAAAAGGGTACAATATTGGTCCTTGTAGCACGATGACGATCAAAAGTGCTTTTGTGCCTAATTGAATAATTAACGTTTTAATTCTGATTCTATTGATTAACATACTTTACCCATGAAAGTTTTCTTTTTCAAAATGGCATTGAAATTACAGGGAACACCCCAACCAACGTTTCCATGACATCCTACATCCTCAGCAACAAGTGTCCATGGTTTGTGAGAACAAGGTACGTGGTAGATCGTATCAAAAATATTACTGAATATTTTCGTCTATTAAATATCACCATTTGTGATTTGGTACAATAATTTTAAAGTACTGGCAACCATAAATATTTTCAAAATCAGAAAAACGAAATATCTGAAAACTTACAAGAAATTTAATTTAACACCCCTGGGTTCGAGATACGTAGGGACGAGGTATCGCTTAAGCGATCTTTTAACTCACCCTAATAATTCTTACTCACTCTTAAGGTTTGATTACTATATTTAAGTAAAAAAACGTTACATAGTTAATTCATAAACCTTCTAAGAGAAAATTTGTCAGTGTAATGGGAAGTCTGACCGGTTGAATGAATGAGTTACATCGTTCATTCGATTAAGGATCTCTAAGAAAGGCATTATTACAGAAGCTGGACATTAATAAATGATATCTGAAGTAATAAATTAAATCAATATACATAAAACTTATACCAAAATATAAGTGTTAGAGAAAGGGCTTAGAATATCGGGAGGGTCAGCGATCCCTTTCCGTGCTGTTGGCGGCCATCGCAGGGGTTTTTAGTGAGTACAGTCTCACACAACCCGACATCCAACCAGGATTCGAGTAGCTATGAGGATTTACCGTACGTCACCAAAAAAGGGGCTTAGAATATAAAATGGTTATTATAAGTGAAACACGTTATTGCAGGTTAACGACTGACTTTATTTCAAACCAAAGGACACTTGACATTGAAAGTTTAGTTTACATAATTATCAATAGATGTCTCTATGTACTATTTTGATATTATTTGCAACAGTTCTATTAGTAGGTCGATTTCACAGTATTCTTTATATCAGGAGTAACGTGTTTTCCAGAACTGCCGATCAACTGACAAAGCGGCTTACTCGATCTGTTTCTCAAACGAGTGCGCGAGTTACAATGGCAACCATCCTATCAGGTAAAATAGACAGATATAATTCATACATGGGCCTTATTTTGTTTATTTTTTTTTTTGTTTCTTTATATGCCTTTTGTATTGTAGATTATATTTCGCCCTTCAAATAAATCTTAATACCAAAACAAATCGTCGATCCAGCTTCACTAAAAGAAGTTTCAAGGTCAAGGTAAGCCACAGACTCAATTAGGTCAATTGAGTATGCTAGTGAACAAGAACATAAGACTTATCATACTTATAAGTAAAATAAGATTTTTTGTAGATAAATTATAAGTTGGATATATTTTAGATTTATTATTTTTTTAATTATATTATTTATTCGGTCTTTATCCTAGTCTTAATATTTTTTTTAATGATTTGTGATTATTTAATGAATAATTATGGTTTTTTCCGGTGACTAGTATGTCTTTATCTAGAAAATTCGCTTGCCACAACTTATCTAATTTATCTTGAAATTTAAATTAAGCAACAAGATAATATATGCATAACATAATCTTGTAGATACTGCCAGCAATGCCATGGAAATCGACATAACAGCCGCCGTGGAGGTGACCACGTGGTCCACACGAGACTACCACCGGCTTGGCAGATGGATAGCGACATGCAGACCAATCTTGTAGAGGCGATTATTAGGTGGGTTCCGTATTGCAGCTGTCGAGTTGAGAGTATGTGCCCTGTCCCTTTAATCAATGACACTTGCCGACAATTATTAATAATACTTATTGTACGAGCAAGCGCGTACAATTAAGTACTTAGGTTGCATTTACGTTGTGACCTAATTGCTTCACTTTATATAAATCAATTCGCTATAGGTCATCAAGAGTACCGCGCGTAACTCACCATTTCGCATTCCGCCATTAAATTCATTATAGACTAAGTTCTTTTATAAATATACATCTAACAGTTTTAGACAATAATTTTATTTCTACTCATACGTACGGACAACCCGTACATTTTGGTCCTTCGAGCCGGATAATAACTGTATAATATATATAGTATAGCTTTTATACTTTTATTTTATTTCTGCCAGTCTTCTAAAAGAAGCAAAACCGATCAACATGGAGGACCCCGACATCACTACCGACCAACTGAAGGCACCGCTCCACGTCAGCCTCCCGGACCCGATATCCATTGAGGACAGGCAGCTTCTCGGGCGGTGAGGAAACCCACCAATTAGATAAAAAACTACAAGGGAGAATATCCTAACGGTTTTCCGGTTTTTAGATACGGAGTGTGGTTGATGGTCGGGCTTTGCACGCCGAACCCCGACACGCCGGACGAGGTGCTCGGCCGGCTGCTATCGGTGCTCTTCCACTGGTTCCACGTGACGTCGTACTCCTACACCGGTATAGTAAGACACAAATTAGATGTAGCATCGGAAAATGCAATGGAATGAAAATAAAACCGATTACTGCCGATTTACACGACCAGTAGAAATAGCTCCCTATCGCGCCATTCGACGCTATTCGTCGCTATAGATTTGACCGTCAGAGAGAGCAAGTGCATATAAATCGACGCGTCACATTGACGAATATATTAGGTCATATGATATTACAAGTTATTACGTTTATGCAAATATCATATTCGCGTGAGAAATAAATATTGATAATTTGGGATAGCGTACTCGATTCGGATGTGATCGGTTTTACGAATTTTGCCGATGCGACATCTAAGTTGTGCGTGGGTGCGGGGCGGGGGGGGGGGGTGCGAGCGGGACGGCTAGCGAGAGCGTTGCGTGCGCAGGCGAGACGGCGAGCACGGTGGAGAAGCTGAAGGCTGAGCACGCGTGCCCGTGGCTGCGCGACATCGCGGAGCGGCAGCGGCGCGTGCTGGTGGCGTGCCTGCTGCCGCACCCGCCGCAGCACACGCGCCAGGCCGGCCACTGGGACACGCTGGCCTCCAAGGCGCACCACCTGCGCGACGGCCTCAACCGGTGCGTATTGGTTGGCGGACGAGCATATGGGCCACCTGATGGTAAGTGGTCACAATGACGCTGTAAGAAATATTAACTATTCCTTACATCGTCAATGTGCCACCAACCTTGGGAACTAAGATGTTATGTCCCTTGTGCCTGTAGTTACACTGGCTCACTCACCCTTCAGACCGGAACACAACAATACTGAGCACTGTTATTTGGCGGTAGAATAACTGATGAGTGGTGGTACCTACCCAGACGGGCTTGCACAAAGCCCTACCACCAAGACTCACTACTCACCTGCCTAATGCATGCATTGGATGCAATGGAACATGTTCCATTTTTATTATAATTATTTGTGTTACAGACTGTACTGCTTAATCCCATACGGGATAATCACGCAGTCCATATGGGACTACATCATGCCCGCTTGGATGGAAGCGATATGCTCTGACGTACCTGAAAAGGTATGTGCCCATGTTTTTTTTTTATATGAGACAACATCACATACATTGCTCTGATCCCAATGTAAGTAACTAAAGCACTTGTGTTATGGAAAATCAGAAGTAACGACGGTACCACAAACACCCAGACCCAAGACAACATAGAAAACTAATGATAATCTATTTTGACTCGGCCGGGAATCGAACCCAGGACCTCGGAGTGGCGTACCCATGTAAACCGGTGTACACACCACTCGACCACGGAGGTCGTCATAATTTGAATTGTACAAAAATCCAGGTCTATAACATTAAATGAGAATTGTAATATAAATGGTTGCCTGTAGGAGTTACTGGAGCTGAAAGTAGCCTTGACAAAGATCCTGGAGCCTGATTGTAGTATGGTGGGGATGGACGAACGTAACCTGTACAACTTCGCGACTCTCAAGGTGACGGACAAACCCCGGCCGGACACGGTGTTGCCTGTGCTGGAATGGTTTCAGGTGCAGTAGAACTTATATTAACATATTACAGATATTTTACGAATTTGTGAAATGTGAAGCGTTTATATTGCTATCAGAACTTTGATTAAATGAAATAGTATTTTTTTTTTTTTTTTTTTTTTTTTTTATGGCATAGGAGGCAAACGAGCAGGAGGCTCACCTGATGGAAAGTGACTACCACCGCCCATGGACACCTGCAACACCAGGGGACTTGCAGGTGCGTTGCCGGCCTTTCAAAGGAGTAGGCTCTTTTCTTAAAGGTTCCCATGTCGTATCGGTTCGGAAAAACCGCCGGCGAAAGCTGGTTCCACAAAGTGGTTGTGCGAGGCAGAAAATGTCTGAGAAATCGCGCTGTTGTGGATTTTCGGACATCAAGGTGGTGCGGGTGAAACTTAGAATTTTGGCGAGATGTCCGAAGGTGAAATTCAGCAGCCGGGATTAATCCGAACAATTCCTCGGAACATTCCCCGTGAAAAATTCGGTAGAAGATGCAGAGTGATCCGACATCTCTACGCAAAGCCAAAGGATCAAGGAGATCGGAAAGAGCTTGATCGTCGATAACTCGAGCCGCTCTACGTTGGATGCGGTCAAATGGAAGGAGCTGGTACTGGGGAGCACCCGCCCAGAGGTGAGAGCAGTACTCCATGTGAGGCCGAATTTGCGCCTTGTAAAGTTTAAAGCGATGGGCCGACGTGAAATACTGCCTCGCCTTGCTGAGCACGCCCAGCTTTTTTGAAGCCAATTTGGCTTTGCCTTCCAATTGACCGCGGAACTGAACGAGGCTCGAAATATCAACGCCAAGTATTCCGATACTACCTGTAGCGGCTATCGGAATGTTCTCAAATCGTGGAGATACGACAAATGGTGTTTTTTTAGCGGTTAACGCGCAAACTTACGTCTTTTTGGGGTTGAAATGGACTAGATTTAGCCGGCCCCAATTCGAGACTTCGTTTAATGAAGACTCGATTTCAGACACAAGTTTGTTCCGGTTCTCTTCGACGTTTTCCCGAGAAATATTAGCGCGGCCGGTGTATAAGGTGTCAACGGTACTGTCGTCTGCATAGCAATGAATGTTCCCGATTTGCAACAAATCATTGATATGCAGAAGAAACAGAGTGGGTGATAGAACGCAGCCTTGTGGAACACCAGCATTGACGTATTTTAAGTCAGAGCATGCACCGTCGACAACGACCTTGATGCTCCGATCTGCCAAAAAGCTGGTAATCCAATTGCATAATTTCCCGGGAAGCCCATAGGAAGGAAGCTTCGAAAGAAGCGCTTTGTGCCATACACGATCGAAGGCTTTCGCTATGTCCAAGCTGGCTGCTAATGCCTCCCCCTTGCTCTCAACTGCTTCAGCCCACCTGTGAGTAAGGTAAACTAGAAGATCACCGGCTGACCGACCCCGACGGAAACCGTACTGGCGGTCGCTAATCAGCTGGTTCTCCTCTAGATATCGCAGGAGCTGGCAGTTTATAAGGGACTCCATTATCTTGGAGAGCAAGGAGGTGATGGCTATAGGCCTATAATTGGACGGGTCTGAGCGGTTGCCTTTTTTAGGGATCGGATGCACCAAAGCTGTCTTCCAGGAATTCGGGACGACGCCTAATGTGTAGGATTGCCGGAAAAGACGCGTTAAGACCGGTGCCAACTCGGGAGCACATGTCCGTAGCACGATTGGAGGGATACCATCGGGTCCGCTCGACTTATGAATGTCCAAGGAAAGAAGTGCTTTACGAACTGCACTTTGCCGGAATTTAACCTCCGGCATCGTGGTATCACATCGCGGAATTGTTGGTGGAGATTTTCCTTGGTCATCCAGAGTCGAGTTCGACGCGAAGAGAGAGCCTAAAAGATCAGCTTTCTCTTTCGCGGTATGGGCCAATGACTCACCGTCTCTGTGCAGAGATGGAAAAGATGGCTGACAGAAATTCCCTAAGACAGCCTTAGCGAGAGACCAGAACGCTCGTGTTCCTGAAGGGAGACGCACCAGTCTCTCGCCAATTCTGCCAATGTACTCCGTCTTCGCCCTAGCAATCACGTTTTTGAGGGACCTAGAGGCAGAGTTGTATTCCTTTTTAAATGCGCTGGTATTTACATCACGAGACGCAGATGCATTAGCCCAGGTTTGATAGCGTTCCCACTTTCGGCGTGATGCCGTTTTGCAGAAGCGACCAAACCAAGGCTGGGACTTGCCACCGATGGGTACTGCAGAGTAAGGAATGAATAGTTCCATACCCTGAAGCACCACATCGGCAACAGAGTCAGCAGCAGCGTTCGGATCATCCGGCGAGAAACAAATCTGCCCCCATGGGTAAGATGCAAAAAAAGACCGCATCCCATCCCAATCTGCTGACTTGTAGTGCCATACTCGGCGGCACCCAACAAAGCGAGGCCGTGAGTACCGCACAACCGGCACTGTACTCCGGACGAGACAGTGGTCAGACGAGCCCAGAGGGGGATCGACGATAACCTGATAGCCATCCGGATGTGAAGTCAGCAGAAGGTCCAACAGGGAAGGTGTATGATCCTCCACATCCGGTATTCGCGTTGGCGAGTTGACCAGTTGTGTCAGATCATATGCTAGAGCGAAGTCCAGAACAGATCTACCCGCATGATCGGTGGTGCGTGAGCCGAGCCATTCTGCGTGGTGAGCATTAAAGTCACCCAGAATAATGATCTCTGCGGATGGAATCTGCTGAAGCACGGAATCTGTAGCCATTTGGACGTGCTCAACCAGTCGGTCGGTTTCGGCATTACCGCTATGGGACCTATAAAGGCACGCATAGATTCGCGGATGGTCATCGCAGTCTACACGCAGCCAGATAATCGATAGGTCCTGTCCTTCAAGGCTGCCGAGGCGTCGAGAACAGATATCATCTCTGACGTAAACGCATACCCCAGCTCGTGGTATAAAGGAATGTTCCAATTTGTACCCAGGGTACGAGAGAAAAGTCGTATCGGCAGGAGAAGATATCTGGGTCTCGGTTAGAAAGAGCAAGGCCGGCTTCGCCGTTTCCAGATGGTAGTGAACGGCGTTGAGGTTGGAGTTGAGTCCCCTTATGTTGCAGAAGTCCACAGCGAGGGTGGTAGGGGTTGCCTTATGATGCCTGCTCCGCTTGCCCCGAACAGTGGCGAGCGCAAAATTGCCCCCCCCAGAATTCGGAGGGCAGCCTGGGCATCCCTGCTCAGGTGTTGTATGTCCTGAGCATGGATGCCCAGAGAGGGATTCTCCACCGCTGTCGCTGATGGTACCCTCCTGGGGTAATTTAACCAAATTCTGCACAACCATCAAGTTTTGGGGGGGAGGGGGAATGGGCCTCCGGAACTCTCACTTACCGGACGAAACGCGGTAGCATAACTACCACTTTACGCCGATTTTAAGTGAGAGAGTGGTACTTCCCCGGGCGTGCCGGCCCATTCGGCTGTAACCCGAAGGTATACAGCGTGGCACTTCCACTTGTAAATATTATATTACAAATAAAGATCAAACTGTATGTAATGCATAATATAGCTGAAGTATCAGGAAATTGCGTTGAATATGTGGATCTAGGGATTGATAATGGTTGCCTTTACTTCTTCCAATATTATTTTTGTAATTACTTTGAGAAATAGTAAGTTATTAGCTTTTAATAGATAATATACTACTTACGAACTTTATTACGCCGAAGAATTAGATAAATAGATAAATCATTATTTATTAGCGCTATCTACCCAGTACCAATAATAGAGAAATGGGACATATTCAATCAGCGCCATCTATCGGATGTCAGTATATTGTCACGGAGTTATTTGATTTCAGACGATATCATTTCTGGAGGTGAAGATACCGCTGTCGACACTGTTCGATCTCTTCAGCCATTGCGTGATCAACTTGCCTGAGAAGATTTGTAAACCGCCCGGTGAGATAATCACAAAATAATCAGTTATTAAATGGACCGAAAGTATTTGACATTTAAAATAATCTTAGAAATTTCTTTCAAAAGTTATATTATAATATTCCTTTGGCACCTTCGTTTATGATGATAGCCTCGATAAAATTGAAACATTTAGTTCTTTTATTTATTTCGTTATTTTTTTGGTGGTGTGGTAGGAGCTCTTAAAACCCCGTTTGGGTATCGCCCGCTCACCATATTTTCTACCGCCAAGGAGCAATAGTATTGTTGTGCTCTTATGCTCTGGTTTCTGTAGTGAGTGAACCAGTGTCACTAAGGCACAAGTGAAAACATTTTAGTTACCATCAGATCACCAAGCCAGGCAGTCGCCTATTAAAATTAATCATCATTTTCCTGTACTGACTACACACTACCACAATATTTCTAATCTTACTTTTAATTGTTTGTATATTTCTAATTTCGATTTGATTAGTCCTTAATATAATTAGAAAATAATCATTTTAGAAGACAACAAAACGAAAACTGAAAACAATGAATCGCCTCCTGACGAAAAAGAGAAAGACGATGAGACCAAACCGCAGAATCTAACTTGCTGCATCCTTATGCTGGATATTATATTGAAACAGGTACTGAAATATTTATATATATTTGTATGATAATGTAAAAAATAGTATTTGACAATATACTAAATGAAGGCATAAATAAAATAGAGTTTTATCAATTCGCGCTCTTTCGCTTTATGCTGGTAGCCGGTGGAAAAATAGAAAATACATTGCATGTGAATACAAAAAAAAAACAACTAAAAAAAGGAACAAGACTAGTGAGACTATGAGAAATAAAATATCGAGATCAATTAGGTTACATTACGTCACTAGCGCGATGAAGTCCACAGTCAAAACAATATAGAATTCAAACGCAGAACGCGTTTGAATTCTATATTGTTTTTTTTTTTTATAAATATTGGACAACATCACATACATTATTTTGATCCCAATGTAAGTACTTTTACCACTTTTGTTATGGAAATGATTTTTAGTAAATGTTTGATTCGGAGCTTTGCATACTTTGAATAGGCTGGTAAATATTGAATATAGAATTATTAATGCCACGAAAGTTACGTTTTATTGTATATTTCTCAGATGGAGCTACAGCATCATCGCATCAATATACAGACCGTCAGCAGTGAAGCGACGAAGCTGTTACGTCTGATGTTGAAGTCGAATCAAATGAATACCATTGAACACGGTAACTACAATTATTGTTTCAGTTTCACAAACCCCTTTCTATTAATTTTGCTACGAGTATGCCAGAGAAATATTATTTGACCTAAGATTGGTCCCTGTAGAACTCCCAAAGCAAAAAGTGTTTGAAACAAATATTATTAAGTAAATAGAAACTACTGATGTAACTCAAGACCATAACTATTAAGTTAAATAAGAGCTGAGATGGCCCAGTGGTTAGAAACGCGTGCATCTTAACCGATGATTGCGGGTTCAAACCCAGGCAAGCACCACTATATATATGTGCTTAATTGTGTTTATAATTCATCTCGTGCTCGGCGGTGAAGGAAAACATCGTGAGGAAACCTGCATGTGTCTAATTTCATCGAAATTCTGTCACATGTGCATTCCACCAACCCGCATTGGAACAGCGTGGTGGAATATGTTCCAATCTCTCTCCTTAATGGAAGAGGAGGCCTTATCTCAGCAGTGGGAAATTTACAGGCTGTTACTTTTTTTTTTTTAAATAAGAGCATCATGTCTTATGCCGATGGGTCTGGTACTGATTAATGCAAACGTTTTCGGTGTGGTGGGGCGCAGCGGAGTGCCGGTCGGGCGGCGCGTGCGCATACTGCGAGGCGGCGGCGCTGTGCCATCAGCTGGCCGTGCGCCTCGTGCGCTCGCTCGTGCCGCGCGCGCACCACCTCGCGCACCGGGAGGTACGCCCCCCCCCCTACACACCCCCTACCCTCCCCCCCGCCGCCCCGCGACTCAAGCTAGAGACTCTCTTCGGGATGTTTTTAACAGAGTAGGAATACTTACTGTTGCGTCGCAATATATTTACAACAATATCATATATATTCACAGTAAAATTGATCACTTTGATAAAATCAGTGATAATCATTGTATATGCACTAGAAGTAAGGATAAACTTATAACGCCAAGTTTCCGACTCCGCAAAGTCAATAGATCCTTCTTGGGGCAAGGTATCCGTTTCTATAATAAAATTCCGCAGAAATTTTTAACTTTGCCGTTTAGTAAATTCAAATCGTTTGTTAAAAATACATTGATAGAAAAAGTATACTATTCGATACAAGATTTTGTAGATGATAAAAAAGCGTGGAGTTAATACCTGTTGACTTCCAAGCAGGATACATTAATTGAAATAATTGTATTTAATTAACATGACGTTGTATATTTTAAATGTTAAAAAAGGGTAACTACCGAGTTTCTTGCCTTTTCCTCTCGGTAGAATCTACTTTCCGAACCGGTGGTAGCTTCACTTAATTGTAAAATGACGATTCAAAAGCCTACTTGAATAAAGTTTATTTATTTTTTTTCTAACCCCCGTGCGTCGCAGGCGTCCGTGGAGGAGTGGGCGGAGCCTGCGCGCGCGTCGGAGGACGAGCGCAGCCGCTCGGGCGACGCGCCGGCGGGCGACGCGCTGCCGCACGCGCTGCCGCACGCGCTGCCCGACAGGGCGACCGTGGGCGGCGTGCTCGTGCACATGCCGCATGTCAGTATCCACCTTAACCTTTAAGCTGGAACCGCACTTGCGCGGCGCGGAGCGGCCTCGATTAATATTATATCTAAATGAATGAATGAATGAATGAAATATACTTTATTGTACACCAAGCAAAGTACATAAAATTTTAAAACAGAAAAAAAAACAATGTTATAGAGTATACAATCGGCGGCCTTATCGCTAGAAGAGCGATCTCCTCCAGGCAACCGGTTGGCATAGGACATTATAATAAATAAATAAATTTAGGGTGGAGGTGTACTATAATACAAACATAATAAAGTAGTAAAAATAATACATACATATATAATGATAAAATACACACATAACTAGTAAGAAAAACATACACACAATTTTAAAATAAATGAGGATTGGAGGAGGAGAAAGGTAAGGGATGAAAATACGATTTCAAGTATCAATATAATACTAAATAATAATATGATTCAAACCGCACCACAGCGGCGCGGCGCGGCTTGTTTGGGCGCCAAAGAATATTTTGCCGCGCCTCTGCCGCTAGTGCGGTATAGCTAGCTAGTAATATACTCATTTCGACTTCAACTAGCAGCCAAACAAGACGACCCACGATGGACGAGGAGAAATTGATATCGATATGAATTTTTCTTTTGACATTCTCAAATTAGTATGAAAACGAACGGTGTCTTTCAATAGTCGTGGAAAAAGTTTGTGGTATTCTCCCTCTTTGTAGCGATTTCATACATTTCCTTTTCTGCCTCTTCACATAGTAAAGACACCGCGATCACTTTTTCAAAAGTTTCGTCCATCTTCAATGTCGTCTAGATAGTTAGCTACGCACTGACTAGTGAGAAGGCCGCAACGCGCCGCTCCGCGCCTCTAAAGTGCGGTTTCAGCTTTAGCCATCATCCTATAGCCATAGACGACCTCCGTGGTCGAGTGGTGTGTACACCGGTTCTCATGGGTACGCCACTCTGAGGTCCCGGGTTCGATTCCCGACCGAGTCGATGAAGATTACCATTAGTTTTCTATGTTGTCTTGGATCTGGGTGTTTGTGGTACCGTCGTTACTTCTGATTGTCCACAACACAAGTGCTTCAGCTACTTACATTGGGATCAGAGTAATGTATGTGATGTTGTCTCAAATTAAATTTTTGTCTCAAAATCTTATTACTGAGGATAGTGAGGACGATTAAAAACGATTTCGGGATACATTCAATTTTATCTCTAACATTTGAATTTAAAATTGATGTTTCGAATGATATCGGAACTTTTAACGATAATAATTCGAGTCCGTTAGGTACTCCTCCTAGGTTTAAAATTTGACTCAACGTAGAGTTAGCTGCGTCCCATCATTACGATTCGATATAACATTGGCATCGCTTTACCCATCCCCCTGTGTGTCACACGATACTGAGTTAATTTTGTTAAAATTATATACCTTATTGAATTCTTTTTCTTCTAAATTTAATTGTGAGAATATATTTGTAGCTTGATGGCTGCATGTTTGAGTAGGGTCGCTCCTACATTTTCCAAATTTGAACGAGGATTATAGTTCTTACGTGTCTATTTTTTGGAATAGACAATAATTCGCACATCGTTAATCCAGTGAGCTTTACTTGTGTATGTGGGAGCGATTTTAAGACCGCTGCTAATTTATTTATGATGTACATTATGTGTGTTAGATATTATTTTGCTAATAGCAACACAGTTATAAATTAAATTATAAATAAAATACATTTCTCTAATAAATAAATGATTAAAAGCTGTTCAGAATTCTAAAAAAAAACAATTAACTGAACCACTAGTCTAATCCTTCAATTTCTATTATTATGATATGATTTTTTTTTAATTTTCTTAGCAAAGAGTATGTAAATACGGCGCTTTATGCATGCTATATGCCATGTTAAATACCATTTAAGCATGTATAGTTCTCTTTCACGACCTGTGTTGCTATTACAAAATAAAGTTTGATTATAAACAAAATAGTTTAAAATAAAAATTTGGGATCAAATGTTATATTTTGTTTGTAAACAGACAGATAATAAATAAACACTAAATGAAGTCTCCGAGAACGACCGTAGTTCCGAATGTAGATTCTGATGTTTTGCTAGTGAGTAAATGAAGAGTGTGATGTAGCGTCGTTCGAGGAGCCGTCCCTGGGTGTCAGAGGAGGCTAGAGCGTATGTATATAATAGATGTATAGTTTGTTCATTTCATGCAACTGTCACTAATAAGCGACGTCGGTTCGGACGCCACACTGACTAAATCGTCAGGCGATACGCAAGTACGTTTTGACCTCTTTTATTATTTTGCTTCTTTCGCGCGGTTGCCCTTTTTTTGTTAACATTGGTGTTATTCTAATGTCTTCATTATTGTTATGACCATAAGAATCATTTTTGGTAATTTTTTTGTCACTTTTCTTTGGTACAGTCAGCAGCAAAAAATGTGCACGTCGATATATTGCTAATAAATATCCTATATTTACTGTAGCTAAACTGCTACGTATAACATATGTTAAGATTTTAAATTAAAATGGTTATTTTTATTATTACAGTTATTTAACGCGGGATATTTACCATGTTTTTTATAGTTATTTTACGAATGTCTTGTTCACGAGACTGACTGTCGAAATATGAACTGAGATGGCCCGGTGCTTAGAAAACGTGCATTTTAACCGATTATTTCACGTTCAAACCCCAGGCAAGCACCACTCATTGTTCATGTGTTTAATTTGTGTTAATTCACCTCGTGGTCAGCTGTGAAGGAAAACATCGTGAGGAAACCTGAATGTGTCTAATTTCATAGAAATTGTGCCACATGTGTATTGGAACAGTGTGGTGGAATATGTTCCGAACCTTCTCCTCAAAGGGAGAAGAGGCCTTAGCCCAGCAGTGGGAAATTTACAGGCTGTCGTTGTTGTCCAAATATCCATTCCATCATATAAAGTTAAAAAGCTTGGTAAATGTCCCGTATTAAATAACAGTCATAATTTCTGTAGATGTTCTAACGATTGTCGATGTTTATGTTTTTTGTTGAGCTTAACGGTTAGTTCGATGTTCGAAGAAGCTTTTTCATATGCATATTTTTTCCGATCATTCCTTTGAAAAACATTAAGAATAACACTAATCCTGACTTCACTTTGAATATTGTTGATATGATTCAGAGAGAGGTCTAGTTCCAATATTTAAGGGAATGTTCTTTATTTCAATTAATGGTTTTTTGTATAGAGTAGAACTAAAAAAAAAAAGAAATAATAAATGCTGCATTTTTCTAGAACAATCCTATTAAAAGCAAATATAAAAACATACATAAAATATCGGTGTCATTTGAGTTGATATCATACCTCAATAGAATCGGACAAATTGAAATTTGATTTATTCAAATTTGCTCGCAGCGATAATAAATATTACCAAAAGGGAACACTTTGAAATATTAATAGATAGCCTCCGTCAACTTACATCGTTGATAGAGCCTTATAATATAGACCTGTTTGTGTCATGCTTCAGAATTCATTAAAATATATTAGATTTATGGCTTAGCACTGTTGCACACACTCAATATATATGCGTACGTTGACGGCGTACTGAGTATCGGAGTCATCGTTGCTACGACGTAGAGCAGAGTAGAGCACTGTAGCGCGTGTCCCGAGTCTGAACGTGAGGGTGGCGGTAGATAATGACGGCGACGGTGGAGACCATAACGGAGCAACTGGACATGGCGGTGTCGCTGCCACCGCCCGAGCAGCCGCCTGTGGCCACCGCGCACTCCGTCACGCTCACCGACACGGACGTGGCCACCGCCACCGCCAACGTGAGTTGTCCTACCATTAGCCAATCCATAATTCATAAAAACTCCAGAAACATTTGTGGATTCACATAATGTTGGATTTTAAATGAACATGGTTATTTTTATTATTAAAGTTATTAATTTCGGGATATTTACCATGTCTTTTATTTTTATTCGGTGGAGCTCGATATTTCGACATTGTCTACGAATGTCTCGTTCACGAGACTGAAGTGTGCGGGTAGATGCTGATAATGTTAGAGGTGTCCGTATCGTACTACCTCCTTTCTTGTACGTTTGCTACGTAAACACCGGTCACCACCGAATAAAAATAAAAAACATGGTAAATATCCCGAAATTAATAACTTTAATCACATAATGTTGTCTTAAATTTTCGCGATTATTACACATTTAAATAAAACTAGTTAACGGATTTTAATCGCGTATATTAATTATTTTGGACATCCCGACTCAGTCTACCCGTGACCACGAACGCTGTTAAGTGCTCGAAACGTCGGGATGTCCAAAATAATTAATATACGCGATTAAAATCCGTTATAACTAGTTTTATTTAAATTTGTGGATTCCATTAAATAAGTTCCATTTATCAATGATTTTAAATACAATTGTAACTAATGAATACGACTTTGAAACTTTAGCTTTGTTTTAGTAAACAACTCAAATCGTCTATTAAAATACATATGTCTATTCTATCCTTTATACTTCGAAGTGAAGGCACTAACTATCGATTTCTTCAAGGTGTCAACCCCAAACCTGTTGGGTGACCACGAAGGCGAATCGGTGGAAGAGGACATGACTAATTTTTGGCCAACTTCAGCTGGAAAGTTTCACTTTTGCATCGAGGAGTTACCACAAGAGCTGCAATATATCCATCAATTACTGCAGGTATAAAAGTGGAACTACAATTAGATTCAGAATTTTCAAATTAAAACTATTCCAACAAACCCTATGATTAATTAAATAAAAAAAATATATAACACGAATGACTAACCTATACTTTACAGATCTTTATTTATTTATAATTGAACACAATTTCCATCACCACATAACTTTAATCAGCCACAAAATTATTTCAATACATAAAGGGTTAATTAGTATGTATGTATGTAAGAACAGTAAATACCACGACCGATGCAAACAGACTCGACCTCAATCAACCGATCATTAAACCCGTCACTAAGCGCTCTGCCGTATTTATGTGAAGAGGGTAGTTCTTGTAAGACTATATTTTATATTGTCTTGTTTCAGGAGCTAAAGAATACCAAGCGGCCTGATGTCCTGTACCACCTGCTGCAGTGTCTCCAAGTCCTCGTCTTGAACACGGATGCTCTCGCTGAGCACAAAGGGTTTTTAATATGGTGTCAGGAAAATCTGCTCATTGACAAGTGTGTATCTGTCAAATTTTCGTTAATTATTTATTGTTTAATTTAGATTTTATGAATATTTGTATTTCTTTCTCGTTTATTGGATTGCGCCAATAACCTTTTCTACTTTAGCCGTGACAATAGGTCTGTTAGAAATGAAAGACTTGTTGTTTTAACACGTATAATCACTCGTAATTCTTACTCGTCAATACAAAAAATTATGCTAGCTTAAGGAACGTGTAATGACACTTTAATAGCGCGATCTAAGTGACAGTCATTGCCATCTAGTGAAAAATTCTATTATTACATATATGTATGTAACATTTTACTCATTCCGCCCACCAAGGACTTGTCCTTTACATTACATTTAAATTCAGTCTATCTTAAGTTGGAACTGTAAAAGTAAGAAAACATCTATAAAGAAAAACAAAACTCACTTCTATAAAACTTATCTTGAAGTTAACTAGTTTACACATTATAATAAACAAAACAAAAATAAAACAGTGTATAGAAACCGCCCACCGTGACAATATACTTTAAATACCTATGACTTAACCAAAACACATAGCTTATTAACAGGGCGTTTAAGTAACCCTCCTTTACATTTTACAGTTACTACACGTGTTACATTATCAGGTCCGGTGTGCTTTTCTATTACTTTCCCTAAAATCCATCTAGCAGGTGGTATATTATCATCTTTAATTACGACTACATCTCCTATATCAATTTCTGAATTTTTCTTATACCATTTGTTTCTCTGGTTTAAATTACTTAAAAATTCCTTATACCACCGCTTCCAAAACACATTAATCATTTTCTGAATCATTTTCCACCTATCTAATCCCGTTACATTTTGATCCGAATAATCTATGTCATTAAGATTTAACAATGACTCTCCTACTAGAAAATGACCAGGTGTCAATGGGAGAGGGTCATTTGGGTTGTCGCTAAGAACGCTCAAAGGTCGCGAATTTAAACACGCCTCATTTTGTGCTAGTAATGTTGAAACCTCTTCGTACGTTAAGGTAGTATCCCCTATGACTCGTTTTAAATGACCTTTAGCACAACGTACACCCGCCTCCCAAAGTCCTCCGAAGTTAGGCGCACTTGGGGGAATAAAGTGCCACGTTGTTGATTCTAACGTTAACAACTGAGCTAATTCATTAGGTAGAGTTGACTTAGCACTGGCAAACATATTACGTAACATGGCATCTGCTCCAACAAAGTTAGTGCCGTTATCACTAAAGAGATCTTGGCAATGTCCTCTTCGTGAAACAAACCTTCTAAATGCAGAAATAAACCCTTTTGCAGTTAAATCGGAAACTGCTTCTAAATGGACTGCTCGAGTCACCAAACAGACAAACAAGCATATATATCCCTTATACGATTTCGCTCCTCGTCCAGGGGAAAACCGGATATTAATGGGACCTGCGTAATCCACTCCTGAAGTTCTAAAAGCTCGACTCGGTTTTAATCTTGCTTCCGGTAACTGACCCATCAACTGTGACGCTGCTATTTTAGAATGTCTAAGGCAAGTAACACAACTTCTATAATATTTTTTGACCATCTCACGTGCTCTCAATATCCAAAATTTAGATCTTAAAAAACTCATCATAAGTTGCGGACCACCATGGAGCGTCCTTTTATGAGCATCAGCAATTATTAGCAGACTAAGATGATTCTTAGCCGGCAAAATAATAGGATGCTTTTGATCATAGCTCACATCAGCTTGACTTAAGCGTCCACCTACTCTTAAGATCCCATTTTTATCCAAAAAGGGATAAAGAGTGCGTAGTACGCTCCGGTTCGCAACGCTACCTCTAGTTTTTAATGAATTTATTTCTTCCGCAAAATCACATTCTTGAACTTGTTTTATGCACAGTTGTAGGGTTTGAATCATTTCATCCGACGTAACATATTTTGGTAACAGTTTTCTCTCATTTGATGGCAATCTTATTTTGAGAAACCACCGGCATAATGAAATCACTTTTAATAGTTTTGATAAATCTGAAAACTTCATCCATTCAAAATTAGTGTTTGGTTTCTCCATAACAACAAACGATTTAACTCGTTCCTCCTCATGAGTATCAATTATGTCAGGCTTCTTACATTGAATGACTGGCTTTGACAGCCAATCGGGACCGTTCCACCAAAGGTCATAACTGTTTAACTCTGTTGGCTTCAGCCCTCGAGAGGCACAGTCAGCAGGGTTAGTATGTGTTGACACATGTCCCCACTGCTCAAACTCCATTATCGTTAGTATGTGTGACACTCTGTTGCTCACGTATGTAGCCCACCGACTAACAGGTCCACATAACCACGCCAAAACTACAGTTGAGTCAGTCCACGCATAAAGGTCACGTTTCGGTATACACATTACTTGTGAAACCTCATTTAGTAGCTTAGCAGCTAAAGTTGCTCCACAAAGTTCTAAGCGGGGAATAGACACTTCCTTTTCAATAGGCGCAACTTTTGTCTTTCCAGTAATAAGCTTCACGTATACTTGACCATTCTCGTCTACAACTCTAAGGTAAATCGCAGCTGCATATGCTACACTTGATGCATCTGAGAATGCGTGAAGTTCTAGCTTAGACGTCTTGGTTGTGCAAAGCCATCGTGGGATCAAGATGTTCTTAATATTGATTAACTCGTGTCTATAATTCAACCACTCAGATAACAGATTCTCCGGTAATTTGTCATCCCAATCAAGACACGCTTTTCACAATTTTTGGATAAAAACTTTAGCAGTAATTACTACTGGTGAGATCCATCCGATAGGGTCGTAAAGTCTTGCAATATCTGATAAGACTTTGCGTTTGGTAATAGGTTCCTCAATTTTGGTTAAATTTATTACATATTCAAAATTATCTGTACACCTGTTCCAGCAAATTCCTAAAACTTTCATCATATTATCAGTTTTAATTGTTAGAGATTTCTCAGTACTTAAATTCTTTTGTTTAATTTGATTTAAAAATGTTTGATTGTTGCTACTCCATTTTTGCAATTCAAAACCACCCGATCTCATTAGTTGACACATCTCCTCGTAAATATGTAATGCTTCTTCCTCAGTTTCACAACCTGTCATTAAATCGTCGACATAGTAATCTCGTAAAGTAATTTGTGCTGCCAGTGGATATTTGTCTTTTTCTAGATGCGCCAATTTTTGTAGTGTTTTGACTGCAAGATAAGGCACACATGCTGTGCCAAACGTTAAAGTTAGCAGCTTATGATGCTGAACGGGTAAATCGGGGCTACTTCTCCACAAAATCCTCTGGAAGTCAGTGTCTCCTTCATGTACTAACACCTGTCGGTACATTTTCACCAGATCTCCAACAATGCAATAGGATGTTTACGCCATCTTAGTAAAAGGTGACGTAGATCTTGTTGGAGTTTAGGACCTACCAAAAGATCATCGTTCAGAGACACGTTATTAGTCCCCTTACTCGAGGCGTTGAAAACCACTCTGACCTTTGTTGTATCCTTATCTTCTCTAACAACGGCATGGTGAGGAAGATAGACAGCTTTGGGATTTTCAACATCTTCTGTCTTAATAGCTTCCATGTGGTTCAAGGTTGTATATTCTTCGAGAACTTTATTATTAGTTTGTTGATCGCAATGTTATATGAGTGACTATATTGACACTGTGGATCACTAGTTTTAAAAGGTAATCTTACTACAAATTTTCCATCTTCTCGTCTTACTGTAGTCTCTTCGTATATCTTCTCACAAAGTTTCTCCTCTTCGGTTAATCTTTTCTGAATACTATTAGGCTCGTTCTCAATTTCCCAGAATTTCTTCAGTAACTCGTCTTCTTTTATTTGAACATGTAATGTTATAATCTCTTCATTTTTTAACTCTTGTGTGACCTTCCCAGACAGTATCCACCCAAATACAGTATTTTGAGCTATGATTTTACCGTGCGGACTTCTTTTAATTCCATTCAGCAAAATTTCTCCGTTAACGTCAGCGCCAAGTAATACATCAACCTTTCCAGGTGATTCAAATCCTGGATCGGCCAGATGTAGATCCTTTAGCCAATCAGGGATATGTACCTCACGACTCGGTAATAGGGATGTAAGTGATTTTAATACATAAGCATTAATACATATCGTTTTACCAGGTTCGAAACGGGACTCAAGTTGGATACTAACAGCATACTTAACAAGCGTTTGACCGTCTCCCAAACCTGACACCCTACCATTTACATTTGTACGTTTAAGGCCTAGTTGTACAGTATCTTCGCTCACAAAAGAAGCTTGTGAGCCTTGGTCAATTAATGCTCTAATAACATATGAACCATTTTTACATCTTGATTTTACAACAGCAGTTGCTAACAACACGTTATAAGTTTTTAAATCTCCTCTTGAAAAATTAGCCACTACAGTTGTTTCGTTCTTTGATGTAGTTGTTTCTCGATTACATTGTTGAGTTTCCCCTCTAGATACATCATTATGTCTCGAATTATTGTAAGCTTCTTTATCTTCTTTGTCAAAATGAAGTAATGTGTGATGTTTTCTACCACACCTGCGGCAAGTGGTGTTTTGATGGCACTTGTATAAAGGATGCGTGGGCGCAAGACGATTAAAACAAAGTTTCTTAGTTTGTGCAAAATTCTGTCTCTGAAGAACTGGTTGCTTCTTGAACTCGGTGCAGTAATAAACAAAATAAGGACCATTACACATAGCGCAGATCTGTTCAGATGAACTATTTTTTACATTTACCGATGAATGAAATGCCTTAGGTTTCACTAATTGGTTTGTATTTCTCGATTGTATATTACTCTTATTACTCGTCTGTGCACCGGTATCTAACATCTCCAAACTTCTAAACCTCGTCTCTAAAAATTTGTCTTTTTCTAGATGCGCCAATTTTTGTAGTGTTTTGACTGCAAGATAAGGCACACATGCTGTGCCAAACGTTAAAGTTAGCAGCTTATGATGCTGAACGGGTAAATCGGGGCTACTTCTCCACAAAATCCTCTGGAAGTCAGTGTCTCCTTCATGTACTAACACCTGTCGGTACATTTTCACCAGATCTCCAACAATGCAATAGGATGTTTACGCCATCTTAGTAAAAGGTGACGTAGATCTTGTTGGAGTTTAGGACCTACCAAAAGATCATCGTTCAGAGACACGTTATTAGTCCCCTTACTCGAGGCGTTGAAAACCACTCTGACCTTTGTTGTATCCTTATCTTCTCTAACAACGGCATGGTGAGGAAGATAGACAGCTTTGGGATTTTCAACATCTTCTGTCTTAATAGCTTCCATGTGGTTCAAGGTTGTATATTCTTCGAGAACTTTATTATTAGTTTGTTGATCGCAATGTTATATGAGTGACTATATTGACACTGTGGATCACTAGTTTTAAAAGGTAATCTTACTACAAATTTTCCATCTTCTCGTCTTACTGTAGTCTCTTCGTATATCTTCTCACAAAGTTTCTCCTCTTCGGTTAATCTTTTCTGAATACTATTAGGCTCGTTCTCAATTTCCCAGAATTTCTTCAGTAACTCGTCTTCTTTTATTTGAACATGTAATGTTATAATCTCTTCATTTTTTAACTCTTGTGTGACCTTCCCAGACAGTATCCACCCAAATACAGTATTTTGAGCTATGATTTTACCGTGCGGACTTCTTTTAATTCCATTCAGCAAAATTTCTCCGTTAAAGTCAGCGCCAAGTAATACATCAACCTTTCCAGGTGATTCAAATCCTGGATCGGCCAGATGTAGATCCTTTAGCCAATCAGGGATATGTACCTCACGACTCGGTAATAGGGATGTAAGTGATTTTAATACATAAGCATTAATACATATCGTTTTACCAGGTTCGAAACGGGACTCAAGTTGGATACTAACAGCATACTTAACAAGCGTTTGACCGTCTCCCAAACCTGACACCCTACCATTTACATTTGTACGTTTAAGGCCTAGTTGTACAGTATCTTCGCTCACAAAAGAAGCTTGTGAGCCTTGGTCAATTAATGCTCTAATAACATATGAACCATTTTTACATCTTGATTTTACAACAGCAGTTGCTAACAACACGTTATAAGTTTTTAAATCTCCTCTTGAAAAATTAGCCACTACAGTTGTTTCGTTCTTTGATGTAGTTGTTTCTCGATTACATTGTTGAGTTTCCCCTCTAGATACATCATTATGTCTCGAATTATTGTAAGCTTCTTTATCTTCTTTCTCAAAATGAAGTAATGTGTGATGTTTTCTACCACACCTGCGGCAAGTGGTGTTTTGATGGCACTTGTATAAAGGATGCGTGGGCGCAAGACGATTAAAACAAAGTTTCTTAGTTTGTGCAAAATTCTGTCTCTGAAGAACTGGTTGCTTCTTGAACTCGGTGCAGTAATAAACAAAATGAGGACCATTACACATAGCGCAGATCTGTTCAGATGAACTATTTTTTACATTTACCGATGAATGAAATGCCTTAGGTTTCACTAATTGGTTTGTATTTCTCGATTGTATATTACTCTTATTACTCGTCTGTGCACCGGTATCTAACATCTCCAAACTTCTAAACCTCGTCTCTAAAAATTGTTCCAATTGAGACCATTTCGGTAGATCATCTGTTGCAACACTTATCTTCGTTTCCCATTGTCTCAGTGACTCGTGATACAATTTTGACACTACTAAATAAATTATAACGGCATCCCACTGTTCTGTATTAATATTAAGATTATTAAGAGCCTTAATACAAGAAGTTGTTGTATCCAATAATTGCCTAATTGCACTCGCAGATTCACGTTGTATAGATTTTTGTCCAAATAATGTCTTCATAATTGCATTACAGTTGTATCTCTTATTGTTGTAACGTTTAGTTAATTGTTCCCATGCTTCCTTGTAATTCGCTGATGTAGTAGGAAAATTTCTCAAGAGCACCTCAGGTTCTCCAGACAGACTTGATTTTAAGTAGTGCAATTTTTGAACTGGCGAAAGTGTATTGTTTTCATGTATTAATGAAACAAACATGTCATAAAACGATTGCCATTCCGTATATCTTTCCGTGAAATACGGCAATTGAATTCTCGGTAATTGCACTTCAGAACCATTTATTTTTGCGTTAGATAAGTTATCATTTGCATCACTCTTTTGTGTAATGCTTTGGGGTTTTGCGAGAGCAAGATGATCCTTCAGAAGAGCCTTGTATTGTATGAAAGATTCTTGAAAATCATCTTGCATGTCGTCTTTAAAGTATTGTAATTGTTTCATCTGCTCGTCTGTTGCTTTCGCCACTATTTCGAGATGATTTTGATTAAACGCCTCTTCTAACTTTTCTAACGCTTCCATCCTGGCCATCAAATAACTGTATTTTGCTCGAATCTCCTGCTTAGCTTTCTTAAGATTGCGTTCTGCCTTAATTAATTGATCAAACAATTCTTGTTGTCCTCGGATTAATTCGTCCATCTTGACAAATGTAGCAAAACTTCTGTTAATATGATACTTCTATTCACGTTAATAACACAATATCATTTTAAAAGTCAGTTCAATCATAAACAAAAAGTAGTGAACTAATAACAAACTAAAGTTATTGACAAGTTAGCAGAACAAAACATCAACAGTACTCAAAGTTTAAAAATTATAAAACGGGAAGAAAAAAAAAACAAATCGGATATCCACAATACTAAATAGTTTTAAGTTCAAAGTTAAATCAATAAAGTTTTTAAAATCCAAGTATAGCACAAAATGTTCTAAGTCCTTATCACGAAAATTTTACAAGTCCACATTAGTATAAAATTTTCTAAGTCCTAAATTCGAAATCACAAAATTTTACAAGTGTTTGGTAAATGAAATTTTTCTAAGTCCAAATAGTAAGTCACGAATATTTTGTAAATTTAAATTTAATCACTGTTTTTTCTAAGTTCATTTACTCACGGTTATAGAGTCCAATTTACCAACATTATCGCACTTATTCACTTAACTTCACGGTTCACTTTTTCCTCTTCTCCCGGGTTTCGGCACCAATGTTAGAAATGAAAGACTTGTTGTTTTAACACGTATAATCACACGTAATTCTTACTCGTCAATACAAAAAATTATGCTAGCTTAAGGAACGTGTAATGACACTTTAATAGCGCGATCTAAGTGACAGTCATTGCCACCTAGTGAAAAATTCTATTATTACATATATGTATGTAACATTTTACTCAAGGTCGATGGATAGACATTTTTAATATTTTAACCTCCCATAAACTAAGAAGTTAAGAGCTTTTTTGAAGAATGTCTTGTTGTATCCATTTGTCTAACTTTGGCCCAAGCACTCAGTCTTCCCCTGTGTGGCAGCCTGTGGAACGTGTGCGACGCGGCGCAGTCGCACATCAGCTCGGTGGCCGTGCCCGTACTGCTGCACTGCGTGACGCTGGCGGGCGGCGCCGACGTGTTCTGCGCGCTCGTGCGCGACGCCTTCCACCACCCCGACGCCACCAAGCGCTTCACCGCCGTCGAGCGGGTCACCATGCTCATCCGGTGACTGCACGACATTAGCGGACTGACAATATTTTATTAATGTTGATGATCTTAATTTTATCATCTATGTAGGTTCATGGACGGCTCTCCCATAAAGTCGAGTTTGCCGCTGCAAACTGCGCTGGCCACTGCCTTCTGCTACCTCATCTCCAGCATGGACGACATCAGCGTGTACGTCGCGCAGCGCGCCACGCTCTACATCGGCACCATACACGATAACGCCATCGATGTATTCATATTTATTTCTTTTGTTCAATTGTGTTCACAATATTCCTTTTTCATATCAATTAAAAAGTCAATTTAAATGAAATCAAAATTTCATAGAGAGGTAGAGATAGAGAGAGAAATTACCATCAGGTAAAGGATCGAGGTAATTGATACGAGACTTCAATCGATTTGTCGCCAGCTGCTGCTCTACTGCTTGGAGACGCAGTTCGACCTGGTGGTGGTCGACCGGCCGATGATCCTGCAGTCCGTGTACCAGCTGCACAACACGCTCAGCGACCGGCGCATCCTCACGTGGGAGTTCTTCCTCAACCGCTTCGAGGCGCTGTTCCTGGAGGCGCAGATGAACTCGGCCAAGGGCGCGGACGCGGGCAACGGGCGAGGTGAGTGGCGGGCGGGCGGGCGCGCCGTGAGCGCCACCGAGCTAACCGAGGGCTCCCGCAGCGCGGCGCGCGGGGGTGGTGCGGCGCGGGGCGCGGGGCGGCGCGCGGGGCGGCGCGCGCTCGCTGGCGGCGTCGTTCGGCGCCAAGTGGCCGTACAAGCGCACGGTGTCCGCGCCCGCCGCCGTGCCGCCGCCCGCGCGCGCCCGCGGTGAGTACGGCCCGCGCGCGCCGCCGCGCCGCGCGCCCGCTCTGACCTTGCGTGTCGCCAGGCGCCGAGCGGCCCTACGCGCGCCAGTACTCCGCGCCGCTGCTCAAGCGCAAGACGTCGCGCTTCGGCCTCGGCCTCGGCCTGCTGCCGCACGCGCCGCCCGCCGCGCCGCGCGCGCCCGCCGCAGGTGACGCGCCACCCCGCACTCGCCTCCATACCTGCACTTAGTTCCCATCAAAACCCATCTTAGACGATTGGGTTGCTCCAAAGTAAAAACCATAGAGCAAATATAAATAAAAATCCAAGATTATTGTATCCATATCATTCCAGTATTTTGGTGTAGTGTAATGTGGTGTCTATAGCATGAAATATAAATTTAGTTAAAAAAAATTAATACCCAAACGTAAATGATAATGCTGCTCAGTAATAAAAACAATCAAGGAAAAAATAAATGCAAACTAAACATTTGATACAAAAGACGCGAAGAACATACTCGTGGAATTACAAATGTAACATTAAAAAATCCATAGCAGACACAATTTTTTTAAATTACAAATGCTCCGGAGGTAAGTTTTCTCTCCATTTATGTATATTATAGGCCTATTATGGAGCTTAGTGATATCGACTAAGTAATTTTACCTCAAAATTTGCCTTATCATGTGAACGAATTTATCACCAGAATACCCATAGTGATGTTCAAGCTCTGGAAATCCTTATCACAAGTCCCATCCAATCAAACACCTTAGATATGAACGAATACACAAATAGACCATTCCACCGGGTTGCAGCCTCTTGATTAGTGGAGCTTTCATAAAGACTTCAAAGTTCTGATAGTCTTACTTATTAATCTTAAAATATTAGATCAAAAGTGAAAATAACAAAACCAATATTAAAATTGGGACGAAATATTTATATCGAGAATACAGTACATACACCAATAACCGTTATGAAGAAACGAAAGTTTTTTTTTGGATTATCAGATGGGATTCATTCTCTTTCTGGGCGATCAGAGGAAACCCTGGCAACAGTTGTACCCAAAGCAGCCGACCTAGAAGAGGCTGATAAGGAAACCACTAATCTCTTAGTCTTCCTATTGATGCAGTTTCTGTCAAGGTATTTTTATATTTTTGTAACAAACTACTTTAAGGTCCAAGTTCAAATTATCAATAAATATAAATATACTACAATTATTTTTTGATTAACTAAATCGAAAACCTTTTGGAAATAAGCTCAGTAATGACGATTATTAAATTTGTTACCCTTTTCTTATAAAACACTCTATAAATATTTATAGAGTAGTATAATATATATAATATTTTGATGACGTAACTTGACTAAATTATTTCATATCATGCTTATGAATTTAATGTATAATTATAGATCGGATCAAGCGCATCCAACTGAAGACAAAACGACTCAGAAGACCCAGGAATTGGTTCTACGGCATTTGTTCCTGTTGCTTGGATATAATTCCGTGGAAAAGTATTTTACAATATCGCCGCATACCCTTCGGTAAGTCTTCAAATGCATCATAATTAAAAGTCATAATATTAAAATTACAAGAGGTCGATCAACAACTGATGCGGGAATTGCGCTTCTTAAACATATTTACGACGCTTGAAAAAAATAACAGAATGCTATTGGAGTATTCTTTGATTTATCTAAAGCATTTGATTGTGTAGAACATGAGACGCTTCTTTATAAGCTTAAATATTAGGGTGTTAAAGTTAATATTTATCTCGTTGCTTCATACTTAAGTCAAAGAATCCAGCAAGTTTTCATTAATGGAATATAGTCTTCTGGGTCTACGTTGAAAATGAGTGTTCCACAAGGTTCAATTTTGGGTCCCTTTCTTTTTCTAGTATATATAAATGATCTTCCTTTCTATGTTAAAGGTATTTGTGATATAGAATTGCTGACGATACTTCACTGCTTTTTAATGTCGGCAGGAAAAAAACTGACTATGACGATTGATTTAAAGTCAATAATTTGGTTTTGAATGCTCAAAAAACAAAATGTGTAGTTTTTACCTTACCCAAGGTAGAAAGCAAAATTATAATATATCTTTAAGCGGTGGCCGGCTTGATGTAGTCGATACTACGGTGTACTTGGGAATAAAATTGGATTCCAGACTTCAGTGGACTCCCCATTTATCATCTCTAGCAGGAAGACTCAGCTCCGCAGCATACGCGGTTAGAAAAGTTAGACAACTAACAAATATTGATACCGCTCGTTTAGTTTATTTTGGTTATTTTCACAGTATTATATCATAGTTTCGAGTAAAGTCTGAACTCCGGGAATAAATGTTAGATCGTTCAAAATAAATATTTCATTTTAAACAGTGATTGTATTTAAGCTTCATTACTATTACGTCCTTTATCCAAAGGTTATTTGGAATCTTTGAAATTGTCCTCTTAACGATATGATGGCCTTATTTTATTATTTGTTTATGTATATTTGGTATACAAGTAAGGATAAGTTTTGATTTTGTAGGTTGTCGTCAATATTCAACGCGTTTATGGCAAATCTGCCCCAAGTGTTGGATCAGAACCACGTGATGGGGGCCAGCATAGCTGAACCCACGCTGATGTTATTACAGGTCCGTATTCTGTTTATTTTATTACCTGCTACGATGTGTAAAAGGGCAATGTTAAAAATGTTAAAGTTCAAAGATTTCAGTTTAGTTGTAAATTATCTTCGAAAAGAAAAGTAATGTCACTACTTTTGGAAGTTTAAATTTTAGACTTTATATTTAAACTTATTTAGCACTGCGCGCGGCCGGCGGCGGCGGCGGGCGGCGCGGGGGGGCACTCGCTGGCGGCGCTGGAGCCGCACGTGCGCCGCCACTGGCTCATGGCGCTGCTAGTGCTGCTCTACAAGGTCAGCACACCTGTGCACTAAGCCTGCTCCTGCGAACTCGTGTCTCCCCTACACGGAGTGTCCACTATTGGGACATGATTTTGATTTATGTTCGAGGATTGCAAAGGTTCACGCGCTTAATAAAACAACTTGTTCGTAAGAGACCAGAAGAGAGAATATTTTGTTTTAACTAAAAATTTAGGAGGATTATGAGTGAGCATTCGATTGTGTAGAACACGAAACGCTTCTTTATAAGCTCAAATATTACGGTGTTAAAGGTAAAGCTCTTGATCTCATCGCTTCATATTTAAGTCAAAGAATCCAGCAAGTTTTCATTAATGGAATAAAGTCTTCTGGATCTACGTTAAAAATGGGAGTTCCACAAGGTTCAATTTTGGGTCCCTTTCTATTCCTAGTATATATAAATGATCTTCCTTTCTATGTTAAGGGTATTTGTGATATAGTGTTGTTTGCTGACGATACTTCGCTGATTTTTAAGGTTGACAGGAAAAAAAATGACTATGACGATGTGAACGGTGCATTAACACAGATACACAATTGGTTTACAGTAAATAATTTAGTTTTGAATGCTCAAAAAACAAAATGTGTAGTTTTTACCCTACCTAATGTTAGCAAGCAAAATTATAATATATCTTTAAATGGTGACCGTCTTGAAGAAGCTGATACTACGGTGTTTTTAGGAATAGAATTGGATTCCAGACTTCAGTGGACTTCTCATTTATCATCCCTAACAGGAAGACTCAGCTCCGCAACATACGCGGTTAGAAAAGTTAGACAACTAACTGATATTGATACCGCTCGTTTAGTTTATTTTGGTTATTTTCACAGTATTATGTCATATGGCATATTACTTTGGGGTAACGCTGCAGATATTGAATCTGTCTTTATTTTACAAAAGAGAGCAATTCGGTTTATTTATAATCTTGGAGCTAGAGACTCTCTTCGGGATGTTTTTAACAGAGTAGGAATACTTACTGTTGCGTCGCAATATATTTACAACAATATCATGTATATTCACAGTAACATTGATCACTTTGATAAAATCAGTGATAATCATTGTATATGCACTAGAAGTAAGGATAAACTTATAACGCCAAGTTTCCGACTCCGTAAAGTCAATGGATCCTTCTTGGGGCAAGGTATCCGTTTCTATAATAAAATTCCGCAGACATTTTTAACTTTGCCGTTCAGTAAATTCAAATCGTTTGTTAAAAATACATTGGTAGAAAAAGCATACTATTCGATACAAGATTTTGTAGATGATAAAAAAGCGTGGAGTTAATACCTGTTGACTTCCAAGCAGGATACATTAATTGAAATAATTGTATTTAATTAACATGACGTTGTATTTTTTAAATGTTAAAAAAGAGTAACTACTGAGTTTCTTGCCGGTTCTTCTCGGTAGAATCTACTTTCCGAATCGGTGGTAGCTTCACTTAATTGTAAAATGACGATTCAAAAGTGCTTATAAAAGCCTACTTGAATAAAGTTTATTTTGATTTTGATTTTGTTTTTTTGAGTGAGTGATTGAAATGACTGGTTGAATGACTGGTGGAATGACTGGTTGAATGACTGGTTGAATGGCTGGTTGAATGACTAGTTGAATGGCTGGTTGAATGACTGGTTGAATGACTGGTTGAATGACTGGTTGAATGGCTGGTTGAATGACTGGTTGAATGGCTGGTTGAATGGGCGTTGAGTGGGAGTGCTGCGGGCTCCTGCCAATAGGTGGCGGTAGGCGGCGCCGACACGGACCATGTGCATATTGTGTCCTCTCTCGCAGTACCACTACAGCAACGGCCCGCTGTGCACGCTGGTGGGATCGCTGGTGCGCTGCGTGCTGCAGTCCGTGGAAGCGCAGCACCACCAGTGTAAGCGCATCCCGCCGGTGCTGCTGCTGCCGCACCAGCCGCACCAACCGCAGCAGCACCAGCAGTCGTACCCCCAGCACTCGCACACCATGCCACATCGTGCGAGAGGTTTGTGATTTTTACCCTTTTAATATATGAGACAACATCACATACATTACTCTGATCCCAATGCAAGTAGCTGAAGCACTTGTGTTATGGACAATCAGAAGTAACGACGGTACCACAAACACCCAGACCCGAGACAACATAGAAAACTAATGGTAATCTACATCGACTCCGGGAATCGAACCCGGGACCTCAGAGTGGCGTACCCATGAAAACCGGTGTACACACCACTCGACCATGGAGGTCGTCAACTTTACAGTAGCTTTTGAGTGACCATTTGAAATTATATCAAATGTAAATCGTAGAGAATCGCGAGCCGGTGCCGAAGACCGAAGAAACGACTACGAAGTCCCCGGCGCACTGGCCGGACCCGCCTGAACCTCCCAAGTGAGTTAGCCTTTACCTAAGTGGAATAAAATAGTACATTTTAGTATTAAACGTCAAAATATTATGACGAAAAGAAGGAACCTAAGTCTCAAAAGCCTGATGTAACAATTTCTAAATTGCTTATTAAAATTGTGTTTTAGATACCAACAGTGGAGTCTAGAGCAGGAATCGTCCGAGAGCGAGCTGATCGCCATCCCCGAGACCAGTGACAAGTCGGACACCACCGTGCACGGCAGCACTGCACCTGTAAATATTCCTTATTAAATAGCTCACCATAGACATTGTATCCGTAAGAGATAACAACCATTCTTCACTGTCAATGCATCACCAACCTTGAGAATTCCCTTCTGAAGATATATGCTGGAGGCAAATGAGTACCTCGTTAATAGATTCGTAATGAAATGGAAGAGACATCATAGCAAACTCAAATAATGTTCTCTCTTAAAATCTTTTATTCTTTTTTTTATGTTTTTAATCATTCCTTTATTTTTCTAATGATGGCTATCAACCTGTGATCGACGCTAATCAAGTCGCCGCCACTCCATCTGCTTCACTCAATTATAAATGTGAAAGTAACTCTTTCTCTGTCTTTATATCTGTCACTCTTTCATGACCAAACCAATAAGCCGAATTTGATGAAATTTGGCGTGAAGCAAGGAAGGTCATAGGTCAAGGGCTACGTTTTTGCCTAACATATGACAAGACCCCCTAAACGTGAGCGAAGCGGTAGGTGACAACTAGTGTGTAATATTGTGTAACATAGTTCCGCTATGCAGGGTTCGTTTGACGAGCCATCGCACTACGAAGACCCGCCCAACGTGTGTCACGCGCAGGCAGTAGTGTCTCCCTACCCGACTGCCAGTAAAGTCGTAAGTAGACATCTACAATATAAACTTTTGATTAGAGACATAAATATATTTTTTAAATATTGGACCACATCACATATGTATATTACTCTGATCCCAATGTAAGAAGCTAAAGCACTGGAAAATCAGAAGTAACAACGGTACCACGAGAATCGAACACGGGACCTCGTCGTCAAGACATATCAAATGGATAATTAATTCATATTTGCTTTAAGACAACTACATGTAGCCGAGATGAGAATGTTGAGAGGAATGTGTGGTGTTACGCGAATGGATAGAGTAAGGAATGAGTACATAAGAGGAAGTTTGTAAGCGGCACCGATAGCCGAGAAGTTATGTGGAAGGTGGCATCATGGTATGGGCATCTTATGCGGAGGAATGAGGAGCATATTGTGAGGAAGGTCTTGAGTATGAATGTGGATGGATCTATATTCAATACCTCTATAGGTAGTGGACGACAAATGAAACGATGGATGGATAGTGTGAAAGACGATATGGCTGGAAAGAATGTTACTTGTGAGATGACGTCAGATAGGTAAGTATGGAAGAAAGAGACATGCTACGCCGACACCAATTAATTTGGGATAAGGGCAGGAGGATGATGATTTGATATATATTTTGTCGCGTCAGGTAGCTCATTGTAAATGAACCTGATGATAATTGATTAACTTCCAATCTTGGTAACTGAGATATTATGTCCCTTTGTGCCTGCTTGTCGGTTGAATATATGATGAGTAAGTGGTACCTATCGATACGGGCTTGCTCAAAACCCTACCACCAAATACATATAATACTAGTTCTGTATAAAATGCAGTTTTTTGTATAATACATATACTATTCGAGATGTGGTGTCATAGAATCTCATTTTATTTTTACCTTTTTGAATGGCATTTTTTGTCCCAAACAATGCCAATTCCTAACTCGGTATATTATGGTGTATGCAGCAACCTGCTGTCGGGTCGAGGTCGGGGCAGCAGCTATCAACGAGCTCGTCTGTCTCCATCGGCAGTGACTCGTCAAATTTGTAAGTTTTATAATTTGCATGGAACCTTTTTGTATATTTGACTCAAATCACTCAAAAATTTAAAATTCAAGCTCAAACAAATTTTCTCCAAGCATATACTTTGAAGTCAAATTTATTTGTTAGAAAGTAAATAGTACTTTAGCAAATGTAAGCTAATTTCTGTTTTTTTACAACGGACATCAACGAATGCTCTGTTATTCAAGTCCAAATTTTATTACAGAAAAAAGATAATAAAAAAATCTTATATAAAAGTCCACAAAAATCCCATTCCTGTGCAAAGTTTTAAACGAAACGTGAACTCGTAAGGATAATATTGAACATTTCTTCACGAGAATTTCCTTAATTGTGAAGCACATATCACCAGACATTTGACGGATACAATTTTACCTGCCAGCTGCGGGATTTCTGGGGACTGCTAATAATACGTGTCGAATTAAATGTTGTCAGGAAATCGACTCCAATGAGCGGCCACTCGGTGGAGATCTGGCCGGATCAGTTCCACCAGAACTCGCCGAGGACTAGGATGCTCGGCAAGCAGAAGAGGATCGTGGGTCTGTCACCTCATTATATGATAGGGGCAACATTCAATTGGAGCCACTATAGAGACAAATGATTATGTTAATTTATGTGCATATATACCATTATTACTTTACTTTAAAGTACCGCAAATCCGTCCTCGTTTTCATTCGGTTCACATAATTACTGAGTTTCTTGCCGGTTCTTCTCGGTAGAATCTACTTTCTGAACCGGTGGTAGCTTCACTTAATTGTTATATGACGATTCAAAAGTGCTTGAAAAAGCCCACTTGAATAAAGTATATTTGATTGATTGATTGAGTCATCACCATTTGCATCAAATTATATCGGCCTGGGATATTGGCACAGTGTGTGTGTGTGTGTGTGTGTTTACGATGGCAGCGTCACAGTAGGTTACTTGCAGTGGGCAGCAGCACGTCGCCGGACACGGCGGCGTCGTCCAACGGGGACGCGCTGGCGCACCCCGCGCTCCACTCGCTGCTCCGGAGCCCGGGTGAGTGAGCTGCCCCGCTGCTGTGGCACGCGGGCGCATGGAGTAACGGCGGCTGTCCGCAGGCGTGGCGTACGCGTCGCCCGAGTCGCCGCTGTCGAAGATGGAGCTGGCGTGGAGCGCGCCGCCGCACGCCGCGCACGCGCCCGCGCCGCCGCCCGCGCATGCGCACGCGCACGCCTTCAACATGGCGCCGCCCGCGCCCGAGAGGTCAGCCCGCTTGCTACTCGCTTACTGCCCTCTGCCTGACGCTTGTGTGTGAACTGAATGTAAATTACATCGATATAACAAAAAATTGGCATTTTTCAACAGCTCTACCATGATTTGCTGATTCTGAAACGCAATTTTTCGACTCGAAATGAGTTTTTGTTTCAGATCTCACAGCAGTCTGTGAGTCTGTGATAATGGAGGGAGTTCTAGTCTTTAGTGTTGATTATAGTTATTATCTATTGAATTTTTGTTTTCCATGAAGTTAATAGCTCTACCATGATTTGCTGACAGTAAAATATTTGTTTTAACTTAATTACGAGTTTTAATTGATATTTATCATTATTTTATATCAGAAACAAAAGAGTTTCTG
Organism: Vanessa cardui; assembly: GCF_905220365.1. NCBI lineage: Eukaryota > Metazoa > Arthropoda > Insecta > Lepidoptera > Nymphalidae > Vanessa > Vanessa cardui. The sequence continues at coordinate 11,924,379 of NC_061143.1, forward strand.
CTTTTAAAAATGTTTTCAAACGTTTAAAACGGTTTTTTTAGTGTCTTTATGTTCCTTCCAATTTTTTATTTTTCACGATTTTCCCCGTAAAAACACCGGAATTATGTATTTCTAAAAAGTATCAGGAACTATAGAACTCAGCTATTTGCGCTTAGATACCTTATTTATTTTTGATCTGCTGGGAAATGATCTGCTACGGGAAGTTAGCAGATCATTTCGTCGACAATTTTTTTTTAAGGTAAAAACGCCAGAACTGTTCCTAAAAACTATCAGGAACTATAGAACTCTTCTGCATGCTAACAGAACTCACATTTAATTGTGATCTGCTGGACAATGATCTGCTAAGTTCACACACATGCCTGACGCTTACTCGCTCTACGAGTGCCATAGTTGACGAAACGTTTTCTTGAGACCCTCTAGATGGGTGAACTTAACACAAACAACCTTTGGCCGAATCTGTGCATTCTACCGCATTACTGAATGAAAATTTTCTTCGTGGTTAAGATGAAGGTTTTTTCAACTTGTAACGGGAATCGATGACGCAGTCTTCGTGATAAATTTTTCATATTACCATTACGTCCCTATTTGGTCTCACCTCATATAATATCAAATCAATCAATGTCTACCCGTGACCACGAACGCTGTAAAGTGCTCGAAACGTCGGGATGTCCAAAATAGTTAATATACGCGATTAAAATCCGTTATAATTAGTTTTATTTAAATATCAAATCACTTTCCAGGCTCCTGCCCATCGGCCCCAAGCCTAACAAGGAGCAGTACCCGGTGTTCAACGCGCTCGTCGACAGAGTGAGAGAAGCTCTCAATGTTCCTGGTGAGTTTGTATACGTGTAGTTTTGCATAATATTATTGTCTTTATTCTTAAGCTAAAGAGGATAATAAAAGACACTAACTAGTTCACGATTTATCAACAAGACGGTACAATTATAGAGACTGTGACGCACTTGATAGACACTCCGTTTTTCATATGCAATGCTTCGACTTTTATACATGATATATGCCAAAGAATATGATATACACAGATGTGAAATATTTTAGTCATAGAATATGTAACTTCACTAACTGTTCACTTTAATACCTATGTGCATATATCGCACATATCTCCAACGTTTGACTGAAACGTGTGGTGCGCGACGAATGCTACTTGAACAGGGGAGAAGTGTTTTCAGATGACTCGACGGAGCGCACGGACTCCAGTGAGCACGAGCCGCGCCCCGCTGACGCGCGCGAACCTCCGCGGTGAGTGCCGGATACACTTTACAGGACTTTACAGGACTTTTATGCATCGACTTAATTTATTCCCTGAAAGTCTATAGACTTGAAATCTATACTAATATTATAAATGTGAAAGTAACTTTGTCTGTCTTAAATTTTCGCGATTATGACACATTTAAATAAAACTAATTATAACGGATGAATCGCGTATATTAATTATTTTTAAAACATCCCGACGTTTCGAGCACTTTGCAGTGTTCGCGGTCACGGGTAGACTACCCGTGACCACGAACACTGCATGTTTTAAAAATAATTAATATACGCGATTAATCCGTTATAATTAGTTTTATTTAAATAACTCTGTCTGTCTGTCCTTCTTTCACGACCACCAATGAATCAAATTTGATGAAATTTGGTGTGAAGCAAACTTGAATTCCATAGGCTAATTTTTTGCCTAAATTATGATAAGCGACCTACAACTATGGCGACAGCTAGTGTCGCTTTGATGTACTTCGCGGTCCGTGGAGCAGTGGTCTGAAGGCCCCCGTGTGCCGACAGGTCCCCACGGCGCCTGTCCCGCCAGGCGGCGCAGCTGGGCTCGCCGCCCGCCCCGCGCCCGCTGTCCACCGTGTCCGCGGGTACGTGCCCGCAGACAGCCTCCTCGTACCTTCGACTCCTCATCGAATCCACTTTAAATACTTTGAATTTTTATGAATCCGTCTGGTTCCGTACCATTATTCAGCACATATTTTACCACCAGGTGGCAATACTCAGTATTGTTACCTGGCGTGTTTCGATTTGAATGGTAAGCGAGTCAACAATTACACGGGCAAGGGACACATCTCAGCCTCCCAGAGTGCCGGTGCCTATGCATGCATGGCATGGTTAATATGTTTTACGGTATCTGTTGACTTCCAAGCAGGATACATTAATTTAAATAATTGTATTTAATTAAAATGACGTTGTTATTTTTAAATGTTAAAAAAGAGTAACTATTGAGTTTCTTGCCGGTTCTTCTCGGTAGAATCTACTTTCCGAATCGGTGGTAGCTTCACATAATTGTAAAATGACTATTCAAAAGTGCTTATAAAAGCCTACTTGAATAAAGTTTATTTTGATTTTGATTTTGGTATCGAATGTCTAGGCACAATTTCCCATTTGGGATACGAGACCCCCATTGACCGTCTAGCTAGCTATCATATATATATAATTGTAATTCTATAGTTACATAGGAAGTGTTGTGTGTGTGGCAGACGGCGGCGGCGGGTGGTGGGCGGGCACGCGGCGCGCCGCACGCCGCGCTGCGCACGCGCACGCCGACGCGCGCCGCCCCGACCACACGCTGCGCTACCGCTGTGCGCCTATATACACCCACACCCGTTTGCCAAACAGCCCTCGTGTGCTCACCTAAGACTCCAACTCTATAACGCAAAGAGCACCCGGGCCTTTTGATATACTGCCCTCGTGTGCTAACCGACTCCAACTCTATAACCCAAAGAGCACCCGGGCCCGTTCCCCTTTTGATTATATGTTTGAGAGATTCACTCTGATCCATGACTTTAACTTACTCAAATTTATATTCAATCATTTACCTAAAATCTTTTTCGATATTTTGCCGAGTTTGAGCACCTGGGCGACTTCAGAGGGACCCCGGTTTGAGTAGATGTCGGTGCAGGTGGCGAGTGCGGGGGGGCCATGGAGCAGTACAGCGACGAGGAGCTGGGCCTGTGTGTGATCGTGCTGGCCACCTTCGTGCGACGCGAGCCCGCTGCCGCCGCTGCGCTGCTGCCGGCGCTCCTGCACAGTGTCACACGGTACTGTACATAGTGCATTAGAGCTGAGATGGCCCAGTGGTTAGAACGCGTGCATCTTAACCGATGATTACGGGTTCAAACCCAGGCAAGCACCACTATATATATGTGCTTAATTGTGTTTATAATTCATCTCGTGCTCGGTGGTGAAGGAAAACATCGTGAGGAAACCTGCATGTGTCAAATTTCATCGAAATTCTGTCACATGTGCATTCCACCAACCCGCATTGGAACAGCGTGGTGGAATATGTTCCAATCACTCTCCTTAATGGAAGAGGAGGCCTTATGTCAGCAGTGGGAAATTTACAGGCTGTTACTTTACTTTACATTACTTTACTTTACTTTACAACTTCATTCGTCTGTCTGTTACGCATTTATAGCCGGACCCCTAAACCAAATTTGATAAATTGAAATAAGACTTTTTTATACTCTATAATTTTTTATGGTATAGGTTTTCGGACGAGCATATGGGCCACCTGATGGTAAATGGTCATATCACCCATAGACATGACGCTGTGAGAAATATAACCTATTCCTTACATCGTCAATGTGCCACCAACCTTGAGATCTAAGATTTTATGTCCCTTGTGCGTGTAGTTACACTGGCTCACTCACCCTTCAAACCGGAACACAACAATACTGAGTACTGTTATTTGGCGGTAGAATAACTGGTGAGTGGGTGGTACCCAACTGGTAAAGTATAAGGTATAGTCCTTTGGAATGTTGTGAATACGTTATCGTGTGCAGGGTGGTACAGCTGGGCAGCTACTCGTGGCAGGCGGAGAGCAGCACTCGCCTGCCGGGCAGCGCCGTGTTCGTGGCGCACCAGTTCCTGCGCTGCGTGCTGCACCAGCTCGCACCCAACAACGTCTTCCTGCAACTCTTCCTGCAGCGGACACCCGGTTAGCTCAATCTCGATTTATATCGCACGCACACAGGATAGGATTATAATTTTCCTTCATCACATCACATCACATTGTGGCGTGTACGAAAATGACAATAGTTTCGGTCCAGTGTTCATATTTATCAAATGTAAGTCGATTGTGTACTTTGTTTTTAATTTAATGAGACTGTATTTCAGAGAAGCAAAGGCAAATGTTCTTCAAGAGCGTGGCGCAGGCGTTCGTGGACTTCAACGAGCTGTACCCGTGCGGCCCGCTGCAGCTTCTCATCGAGCATCTCAATTCGAAAAAGACCCTGCCCATCGATGTGAGTCTCGCCACCGAGGGCGCACCACTCATTCCGATCGTATGGTAACCGTGCGTGTCGGCTGCAGCAAATGGGCGTGATCGCGGGCAACATGGCCATGTACCTGGAGTGCCTGGCGCCCGAGGCGCTGGGGCCGCTGAGCGCCTGCAGCGCGCTGCTGGCCGCGCTCGAGGCGCTGCTGCGGGCCGTGGCGCTGCAGCTGCCGCAGCTGGACGACGCGCTGCCGCTGCTGCGCGTGTGCGCCGCCGCGCTGCGCGTGCCCGCCGCCACCCACCACAAGGTGACTCCTCCCCGCAAACCACCACCTGTATAGCACGACACAAATTAGATGTAGCATCGGAAAACGCAATGAAATGAAAATAAAACCGATTACTGACGATTTACACGACCAATAGAAATAGCTCCATAGCAGCCATTCGACGCTATTCGTCGCTATAGATTCACGCGTCAGAGAAAGCAACTGCATGTAAATCGACGCGTCAAATTGACGAATATATTAGGTCATGCGATATTACAAGTTATTACGTTTGTGCAAAGATCATATTCGCGTGAGAAATAAATATTGATAATTTGGGATGGCGTACTCAATTCGAATGTGATCGGTTTTACGATGCCGATGCGACATCTAACTTGTGTCGTACTATAACTCTCGTACTTCCCGCAGAGCCTGCTGGAGCCGATGTCGAAGATCGTGAGCTACGCGATCCAGAACTTCACGGTGCGGCTGTCGGTGGTGAGCGAGGTGAGCGCCGGCTGCATCCGGGCCTTCGCGCGCGACCGCGACAAGCTGCTGCTGTGCCGCGTGTTGGTCTACGAGCTGCTGCACGCGCTGCGCACCAAGACCACCGTGCCCGACGACAACCTCTTCATCCTACTCCAGTTCGTGCTGCAGGGTGAGTGTGCGCCCGCTTCCTGCGAAAATCGCGTGCGTGATGACGTCGAGCCGTGTGTGTGCTGTCAGGGCACGGTGCGACGCTGCTGCTGCCGCCGCAGCTGCAGGCGGGCGAGCTGCTGGCGGGCGGCGCCGACGCGCGCGAGCTGGCCGGCGGGCCCGTCGACTGCATGCGCCCGCACCTGCCAGACATGCTGGAGCTGCTGCACGACCCACACCTGCTTAACAAAATCAAGGTCCCTGCTAATGTCTTGTCTCTATGACTGAAAGTTTAATGCCCAATATGCGACAATCTGAATTTAACATTTGACTGTCAGGGGTCGGTCTCGAAGTCGATAGTGAATCGCAACCTAATCTGCCTGAACGAGGACACGCTGGGCGCCATCGTCAAGGGCGGCATCGCGCAGTACGTGGCCATGGAGCTGGCCCTGGAGCAGAGTCGCGGCAAGCAGGACCGCGGCCCGGCGCGGCACGTGCTGCCGTGGCTGGCCACGTCCCTGCCGGGGTAACGCCACATATCACTCTAATTCATGAGTGTGGCCATAATAGATGGCAGTTGGTAATGCTGCGTTCGTGGCTTAATGTATGGCAGTTGGTAATGCTGCGTTCGTGGCTTAATGTATGGCAGTTGGTAATGCTGCGTTCGTGGCTTAATGTATGGCAGTTGGTAATTCTGCGTTCGTGGCTTAATGTATGGCAGTTGGTAATGCTGCGTTCGTGGCTTAATGTATGGCAGTTGGTAATGCTGCGTTCGTGGCTTAATGTATGGCAGTTGGTAATGCTGCGTTCGTGGCTTAATGTATGGCAGTTGGTAATGCTGCGTTCGTGGCTTAATGTATGGCAGTTGGTAATGCTGCGTTCGTGGCTTAATGTATGGCAGTTGGTAATGCTGCGTTCGTGGCTTAATGTATGGCAGTTGGTAATGCTGCGTTCGTGGCTTAATGTATGGCAGTTGGTAATGCTGCGTTCGTGGCTAGGTCGCGCGACGTGAACGAGTGCGTGGGGCGCGTGCGGCAGGTGTCGTGGGTGGTGCTGGGCGCGCTCAGCAACGCGCGCCACCACCCGCTGCAGCTGCCCGTGCCGCTCGACGCCACCTGCCACCTCACCGACCTCATACAGGTACTCCTCGCTCCACGCTACCTGCACGCATATTATTTATACAATATGAAATATGCAAAGGAAGTGTGACAGAACTCGTTACAGGAAAGTTGAATTTATGGGATGGTGGGATTAATCTCAAATTAAGAGGAGTATGAGTGTATGCTATGAGAGGAAGTTTGAAAAGATGAGAAATGGATGGCATGTGAATAAAAAAGTAATTGCCAAATGGATAGAGAGTGTAATCAATTAAGAGAGCTTGAGGAGTAGCAGGCCTGATGACGATGTTCCGCCTTAGAGCATCATGTCGTCGTACGTGGAGTCGGGCGCGGAGAGCTCGCAGCGCATGAGCGCGCTGTGCGCCGCCTTCGTGCTGTGCCAGCTGTGGACGCTGTACGCGCAGCGCGCCAACGCGCACGACCTGCTGCTGCACTTCTGGTGCAAGCTGGTGCCCACGCTGGCGCAGCTCACGCACGCGTCCCGACTGGTACGTCTTAAAACTGGCATCAGTCTACCCTGTAATTGGATCTCGAGTCGGGCCTATGACTTTGATGAAAGAATACTTGTTTTCATTAAATCCGGGTATAACGAATATTTATCATTCCAGCTGGCGGAAACGGTGAACCTGCACTTCCTCAGCCTCCTGGAGTCGCTGCTGGAGTGCAACTCGACGGTGCTCAACAAGCTGCTGCCGCTGTGGGCGCCCATCCTGCACTCGCCGCTGTTCACGGTGAGTGGGGCGGGGCGTGCGTGCGCGTGCGTGCGCGTGTGTACAGCGTGCGCTCCTGCACTCGCCGCTGTTCACGGTGAGTGGGGCGGGGCGTGCGTGCGCGTGCGTGCGCGTGTGTACAGCGTGCGCTCCTGCACTCGCCGCTGTTCACGGTGAGTGGGGCGGGGCGTGCGTGCGCGTGCGTGCGCGTGTGTACAGCGTGCGCTCCTGCACTCGCCGCTGTTCACGGTGAGTGGGGCGGGGCGTGCGTGCGCGTGCGTGCGCGTGTGTACAGCGTGCGCTCCTGCACTCGCCGCTGTTCACGGTGAGTGGGGCGGGGCGTGCGTGCGCGTGCGTGCGCGTGTGTACAGCGTGCGCTCCTGCACTCGCCGCTGTTCACGGTGAGTGGGGCGGGGCGTGCGTGCGCGTGCGTGCGCGTGTGTACAGCGTGCGCTCCTGCACTCGCCGCTGTTCACGGTGAGTGGGGCGGGGCGTGCGTGCGCGTGCGTGCGCGTGTGTACAGCGTGCGCTCCTGCACTCGCCGCTGTTCACGGTGAGTGGGGCGGGGCGTGCGTGCGCGTGCGTGCGCGTGTGTACAGCGTGCGCTCCTGCACTCGCCGCTGTTCACGGTGAGTGGGGCGGGGCGTGCGTGCGCGTGCGTGCGCGTGTGTACAGCGTGCGCTCCTGCACTCGCCGCTGTTCACGGTGAGTGGGGCGGGGCGTGCGTGCGCGTGCGTGCGTGTGTGTGCGCGTGTGTACAGTGTGCGCGTGCGCGTGCGCAGATGCCGCGGCACGTGCAGAGCCGGCTGCAGAGCTGCGGCGAGCTGCGGCCGGCGCGCGCGAGCGGCGCGCTGGAGCACCGGCGCCTGTACCGCCTGCTGGCGCGCCTGGCGCAGCTGGAGCTGCAGCCGCACTCCTTCTACTTCATCTGAGCGCCGCCGGGACCACTCCACTAGATAGCGATGTTATATTAAATGACTGTTCATCATTATAGTGTTTCTCTTTACCCTCGCAACTATTCAAAGGTAGACTACTCTGGACTCCGATACACAAGCTGAGTAAGCTAGCTTGTATAAATACATGCATCGACGGATATAAGAATATTTTATTTGTATAAATTATTTAAATATAATAAAAACAGCAATAATATAAAACAGTATTCGTACACAATTTCTAGTTGACAAATTTTCTTTGGGAAAGTCAGTGTGCTGAATTAAACACATGAGATGATCTATTGGTTGGAACGAGTGCATCTTAGCCGATAATTGCTGGTTGATTGAAAAAAAAAGCTAGGCTACTCATGGTTGCACATTTTAGATTTTATTGAAATTCTGTCGCGTTTGAATGCATTAACCAGCATTGAATCAAAATCTTGAAATACTCTCATAAAAGACAAAGAGAAAATCTTTAACCCACCAGTGGCCATACAGGCTGAGACTTTACTGTTTTTAATTATATGAATAGTCGGAAATAGGCCACCTGGTGGTAAGAAACATTAACAATTATTTACTTCACATATGTTCCACTTTTATTAATGCAATGTTCCACTAACTTTGTGAGTTAAGTTACGTCCCTTGTGCTTGTAATTAAGACGAACGCCCTTCAAACCGGAATATAAAGTACTTACTATTGCTATTTGATGAGTAAAGCCGATGAGGGGATGGCAAACTACTCTACCTAGATGTGTCAGTACAAAACACTACCACCAAGTACAAATAGAATTTGCAGGTTACTTTATGTCTTATGCACTGGCAACATTTCACATACCAGTTTTGACAACTTATCTGCAAGTAATTGCTCCTCTGCATAAAAATGGTAAAATGATAAAATCTGTTGTAAACCAAACATCGTTTGATTTCATAATACTGGCTACCCTTCTCTACTTTCTACAGTTGATAAAAAAGAGTAACTACTGAGTTTCTTGCCGGTTCTTCTCGGTAGAATCTACTTTCCGAACCGGTGGTAGCTTCACTTAATTGTTATATGACGATTCAAAAGTGCTTGTAAAAGCCTACTTGAATAAAGTTTATTTTTATTTGATTTGATAAAAGAATGTTATATAATTTATATTTTTGAGTTAAAATGAAATCACAAAAAACATCGAAATCGGCCAGCCGTTCAGGACTTATAACACACGGAAGCATTATTCATATCAAGGTTTGAGAACATTATGATATTCGACGCTGTGAAAATGTGCCGATTTCCATAATTAGCGACATCATTAAGCCGCGTCGCGTGCGCGCCGTGTGAAGCGGCCTTAGCGTAAGTATTACATTACATAAGTCGAAACTCATCATAATTCTTTAAGGCCTCTGAATAGCTAGTCCAGAAATCCCAACTCATATTCTATATATTTTTTTTATGGTATAGGTTGGCGGACGAGCATATGGGCCATTTCATGGTAAGTGGTCACCATTACCCATAGACAATGACCCTGTAAGAAATATTAACTATTCCTTAAATCGTCAATGTGCCACCAACCTTGGGAACTAAGATATTATGTCCCTTGTGCTTGTAATTACACTCACCCTTCAAACCGGAATACAACAATACTGAGTACTGTTGTTTGGCAGTAGAATAACTGATGAGTGGGTGGTACCCAGACGGGCTTGTACAAAGCCCTACCACCAAGTAAATAGTTCTGTTTTTTCGGTTCTGGAATGTATTCTTTTTCTTCTATAATATAGGCGGACGGGCGATATGCCATCTGCTGATAAGTGATCACCACCGCCCAGACATCACAGCTAAAAGAAGTACTAACCATTCCTTATATAACCAATGCTCCACCAAGCTTGAGAATGTTACATGTAAATGGAAACTAACGAACCAATTTTAAAGTATTCTGTCTGTCTATGAATAAAACATTTTTATTTTAAGTAAATTGTCATGTCCCTTGTGTTACATCGGCTATCTCACTTTTAAGCCGATTACAAAAATACATGCTGTTTGATATAAGATATATGATCAGTAAGTGCTACGCAGAAAGCCTTGTACAAAGCCCTATCTCAAGAAAACATGTAATAAAGGGCTGCCATAGAATTCGAAGTTAGAGTCACACTTTCCTCCCTAATTAAAGCAGTTTATCCTGCGCCTAAACTGAGACGCACGAGTCCAGTCTGGTGATCAAAGGATCAATTTAAAGTTGTTAAATTCAAGAAATGTAAATATTCAGTGAAAAATATAAGCGTGGTGGCTACAATGTAAAACAAAGTTACCTTTTATCAACCTGTGGGTAGGTATTAAGAGCCCTTTTATTTGTATAAACAATTTAAATACTTATTCGTAAAAATCTGTTAATCTCAGTAGTATGACTTGTCAAAATTAAGAGGTTTTCCTATTTTTTTCCAATTGTCACGCTATTATTATACAACGAGTCGAGATGGCCCACTGGTTAGAACGCGTGCATCTTAATCGATGATTGCGGGTTCAAACCCAGGCAAGCACTACTGTTTCATGTGCTTAATTTGTCTTTACAATTCATCTCGTGCTCGGTGGTGAAGGAAAACATCGTGAGGAAACCTGCATGTGACAAATTTCATAGAAATTCTGCCACATGTGTATTCCACCAACCCGCATTGGAACAGCGTGGTGGAATATGTTCAAAACCTTCTCCTCAAAGGGAGAGGAGGCCTTTAGCCCAGCTGTGGGAATTTACAGGCTGTTGTTGTTGTTGTTTATTATACAACACTGTATAATTGTTATTCACCACTCCAATTACACCCAAAAAGATAAATTGCCATGAACCAGAATTACATATATAAAAGACGACGTATTATCTGTTCTGTAATTCTGTGTCATTAATTTACATTAACGCTTCGAGTAAAGTGTGTTTAAAATAAGTAATATTTTTATGGAAAATACATATAATATGCATGTAATAAGTATGTATCTTTTGATAATATTTTAAATCTTCTAGCAATTATTTAATAATTGAGTAATTAGGTCCACCGCCCACAGTGAGGCACATGGTGAAATGGGGCGAGCGCTGACAATGCGGGTCGAACACATCGAAATCCGCAGCCATTCCGACGCAATCGCATCAAAATGCGTTCATTAGCCGCTATTGTGTGCGTTTAGCAACACTATTACAATTATTTTTAATGACACGATACAAAAGTTTTTTGGTTGCTAATTTTGAACGCGTCTTTTTCATCGCAAATTGATGCTATTAAAAAATTTAAATTGTGTAGTAAATAAATTATATGATATATTTAGTGTCTTTTATCTTTTGTATCTAGAGTAATAAAATTATATAAATGCATCATTTAAGATTAGAAATGTAATTTAAATAAAAATAAACTGACGTTTATTGCTGACGTTTTTAAACAATTAAATACCAGGTATTTTTTGAATAATTTGAAACGTTCTGGAATATCAGCGTCACGGCTATAATGCTGGAATACCATACAGACCAGGACAGGTGAACGACAACCACTTCAAATGATTAAAAGGTCCCGAACAAAAAAGAAGATACAGGTTGTATATAAAATTATAATCCTGAGATTGTGACGCTGTCTAAAAATAAAAATACAGGCACATCAAACTGCTAAACTTAACCAAAACACTGAAAATATACGCCAAGACAGTCTTTGGAAATTTGATAGTTTAAAGAAGAAAAATCCGAGCTATGTTACTCTTACCTCAAGTCTCTACGGCTTGTAGAAATATGCCAGTCTTTGGTCTTACAGTCGTCTGAATAAGCGACCCGGTGGAGGTCTACTATGACAGTGATTCAGTAGTTTATAGTGTGTTCCAATCCTTATCATTATAGCTTATTATCTTAAATACTATGACGGTTTATATTATTAGGTATACTACTATGACCGCTACTAGTCCGCATTTCGTTAGTATATCTCTATTGATTGGCATAATATTTTTCCGACAACTATAGCAATTATCATCATGCAGTCAAATTACAGAAACCATAATAAATTACACACCATAACCTTCCCCATGAATCACATCCATTAGTGAAAACCGTTCAAAAATCCATTAAGTGGTGTTTGAGTTTGGATTATATACTATCCGTGTACCAAGTTTCAAATGTGTTTTCAAATTCTTAGTTACAATTAAGCTCAAGCTATTTCTAAAAAAAAGTTCTGAAAACAATAATTTATGAGTTGGCGCCACTCTATATTTTAATCGAAAGAATGTTTTTGTTGAATAATTGGATGATGAAAAGAATAAAATGAATAAATAAATGTCATATACTGTGATATATATGGTATTTGTTTATATATCTTTGTTTCTATTTAATATATGATCCAGAGTGGAGTTCTATAAAATAACAGGAAATCAAGAAAAGATATGATAATACTACTTTTCAAACAGCGGGATAAATAATACACATGACAACCGAAATTAAATAAATATTGCATGTAAATTTAAATAAAGGAGCATGGTTAATTTTATTGTAGTTTTACGCTAAAAATACATTTATGTCATGACTTTAAATTTAATTTATTACTTGAAACGGACAATTAACGGTTATTGATTAAAATTAAAAACCGTTTCAATTAAGACCTTCAAAATTTTTACCTACTTTTTTACTTTTTTTTTAAATTTATTATTGTACGAAGACACTCACTTCCGCATGGTATGTATTGTGTAGGTGTTGATTTATGATTTTAAACGAAGCTTTTTTAGTTGTTAATTTATATCAAAATATTCATTAATAAACATTTTGTAATTTTAATTAGTGACATTTTTTATTTATACCTTAATCGTTTTATTGTGTGATACTGCTCTATAATTGCGCGAGAACGTCATTAATTATATTATGGATCAGCATAATCCGACATTATATAATACCGTACATTTTCCAATTAATCGATACATTGTTATCGGTAAGGCTTTCTTCACACCGATAAAAAATTAAGAACATGTTAAATAACATTAACATTTTTTTAATTTTCTTAAATGAATCATTAAAATAGTTAAATAACATACAACACTTACTACAATTACAGAGTTTTTTCATTCTTACGACATATTATGTTATGATACATTTTTGGTACGGTTCGGAATACAAAAATTTAAAATAAGAACATTAATAAACATTAATAATAATAAATTAAACAATATATATTATTTAAATAGATTATAGGTAAAATGAAAATGTGAACGTAATTTAATTTATTGTTTTTTTGGTATTGACCTGTTACTATCAATAATATAATAAATATATTTTAGAATATTTCAACGAATATAAACGAATCTCAACATCACAAATGATCATAAAAACGCCCTCCAGTTTCCTGCTGTCATCTCTTTTCAGCTTTTCTGTTGACTTTGCATCACAGTCATATAAATTGAGGCTATATTACTTCTGTTCATGCGGGATCCGTGTCAGCGCCTGTGAAAACATTTAGTGGTTAGTGACGCGACATTTTAAGATATCGATATCATTTATTTAAAAAAAATATGTGTTTTATTATTTCATTTATTATATTAATAGCATAATAATTGTTTTATTTATAATTATATAAAAGCATAATTAATAGAAGTTGTTGTGACTGGGGGATATACAGGAGGTAAACTATATACTGTATACTGTCACAGCACTCACTAAAACTTAGAGTCAACATAGAAATGATATTATTGGAATATATTTTATTTTACATTGAGCACAAAACTACTCGGTTTATTACCATTATTTGCCTCTTTCGCGACACTTATTAAAACTTCAGACATCGTTCTAAAACATTCGTAACATATAATCATATCGGCAGTAGGAACAGTAGTTGTAATTAGTAGTTGTATTTATTTTGTTAAAATTTAAATTCTTAGCAATCCGATTATAATTAACTAACTAACTACTGAGTTTCTTGCCGGGTCTTCTCGGTAGAATCTACTTTCCGAACCGGTGGTAACTTGACTTAATTGTTAAATGACGATTCAAAAGTGCTTGTAAAAGCCCACTTGATCAGGTTTATTTTTGATAATAGCTTCTATCTAATAGGAACTACAACATACAAATAAAACAAATACAATTGTTCGTATATGTATAGACAGATATTTTTTAAAAAACAACTATAGTAATTATTTTTAAACATCGATACACAAATTAAAAACCCATCCCTAGTTCCCACAGTAACACGTTTTTAGTCAAAAACGAGTTCATTTCTTCTAGTTAAGTTATTATTTACATAGAGTAGCGAATCACGCTAAAATACTTCGTTAAGATGTATGCCAAGATAGCAGAAGATCACAATGGCGGTATTTACGAAATTGTCTCATTCGAGCTGGAAATATTTTATTCTATTTTGTCTTAAAGAAATTTAATACTCTTATTTATAGTCATGTGTAACGTCTCATCGACGAGGCAATTATTGTTTATTATATAATTACACTTTACGTTGAAAAACAGCTGAATTAATATAATTAAGCTATTTTGGGCAACATAAATAAAAATGTATGTTTTGAAGTATTCATATTTGTTTTACTCATTTTATAAAGTGTGAGAGATTATAAGACACTTTTCAAGCTGTAATAAAACTAGGATATTCATACAGATTTTAATTTTCTTTTTCAATTCTAAAGGTTCATTTTAAATAATTTCATCCACTTTAATAATATTAAGCTAATCATTATAATACACAATATAGTATGAAATAGCAGTTTTTTCAAACAATAATTAATAAATTATAAAACTATGTGGCTCTACCACATTAAACACTTTTAAATTTCTGTTATGTTGCCAGTAACATATCATTTGCTAAGAAAATGAGAGTTTCGTCGTTTGTGAGGTGAACCTTGCTAATCTAATTAAAATAGAATAATTGATTATAAGGAATTTTAATTTGTAAAAATGAAATAATAATTGAGATATTTTTTTTCGATTAATATATTAAAAGTTAAATATCTCTGTTACAAGGGTCCGCAGTACGAACTGATTTGAAAAGTGGGGTAACCTAAAAAAACGTTTTTTTCCGTCAGTTCAGATTAATTTTAAAATATGACTTTGACACTCTTTTTACATTACTTCCTAAGATGTAAATACCTATCCATCTGTTGGCTTTAATATAGCTATTATTCCTCTTAATGACTTTTTATTTTTTAAATTATAACTATATAAAAAAAAGAAAGTTCTCAAATGAATTGTCAAAAATAATCTACGTTTACCATTTAAAAAAATTGCCATATGCGTACGATATATACAACAATTATATGTCCGTACATCACTATTAAACATTATCAAATGTATTGTAACAGCCTTTCTTACAAGTGTCAAGATAAATTAATTGAACATTATAAAGTAGAACAACAATGAGTGATGAAGCTTGTTTCGATATCACAAGCACATTGTTTTACAAATCTGAAGATTCTTTTATTATCATGTAGGTCGTTACTAAATAATATTAAGTAATTAAAGTTATGACAAGGCAAGTGCTACATGTTTCCGCCTTATTAAAATTGCTATTTCTATAGCATTTATTTATGAATAGAACACTGTTTCAACATAACGGAGAAAATTATTGGAAGTATTCTTCGAAAAAGTTAAATGTATTTTTTTATAGTAAAAAAAAAATAAAGTAACAGCCTGTAAATTTCCCACTGCTGAGATAAGGCCTCCTTTTCCATTAAGGAGAAGGTTTGGAACATTTTCCACCACGCTGTTCCAATGCGGGTTGGTGGAATGCACATATGGCAGAATTTCGAATGAAATTAGACACATGCAGGTTTCCTCACGATGTTTTCCTTCACCGACGAGAACGAGATGAATTATAAACACAAATTAAGCACATATATATAGCGGTGCTTGCCTGGGTTTGAACCCGCAATCATCGGTTAAGATGCACGCGTTCTGACCACTGGCCCATCTCAGCTCTTATTTTTTATATAGTTAACGAGAATTATTTAAAATTGTTATAATACATACATAATTAATAGTATCATTCTTTTATTTATTTTGTAATAATAAAATGTTTAATTAATTTATTACATGAACTCTTTGTGTACAAATTAAATATTCATATCAAGTAATATTATAAATAACTAATTATAAAGTTATAGCTAATTATTTCAAATAAAAATACACTTAAATGAAACGAAAAGCATCGTGTTATCATTTTGTACGAATAAATATATATTTTATGTATGGTTTTCCGAATGTAAACAATTTTTGACATCGAATTAGACGTGTTGCCATTGGCCTAGAGTTTAAATATAATTTATGATTTTCATTACGGATGTACGAAGCTGTTATCCGAACTTTTAGGTAAAATTAAAGTAGATATAAAGTTCATTGTTAGTAAAGTGTCGTAGTTTTTATTATAAATAAAGACTCGTTAATAAAGAACTGTTTGTAGTATATAATTAAGCAAAACTTGCTTTAAATAATTTTCAATCGAATGGAATTTCATTCGGCTACGGCTTTTTTTTCTTTATTCCTTTTTTGATTGAAATAGGCTAAAACTTATTTACGTATGACGTTAATACTAATGTACCTTAATATTATATTTTTAAAACTTTTGAGCTACGACTTAAAACCATTCAGCTTAAAATTACACTTTTAAAAAGTGCTCACATCCTTAAACTTTCGTTTACGCCTGACGTAACATTACGTGCTACACTAATAAGCTGAAAATATGAATTCGTGAAAAGTAAAAGTCTCGTTTCTAGATGTCGAGGATCTAGATAGGTTGAATACGTAATACCTACGCAAAAGTAACGACTTTCTGAAAAATCGGTTGATAGAACACAAGAAACGGCGTAGACATTGTAGTAGGTAAAATATAATATTATTTTAAAAGATTAATTGAATGATAACTATTATTTTTGAAATATTTGCGTTATAGAAAATGTTCCAAAAACAAAAAATTAAAGATTTATTCAGTTTTAATATACTGATTTTTTTATGAAGTGGTTGGAAGGCACTGTGATTGAATCCGGTACTACGTATTTGTAAGTTCTACTGCTTGACTTAAGGCTGAACTGCTCTTGGGAATCACCTATGAGGACTGAATAATACACGTAGGTATGGTAATTGTAAATACAAGTTAAGCATATGAAAAGTCAGTGCAACACGGATTTGACCCTGAAACCCGCCCTTAAAATTGAGGATCCAAAAGTGCTTGTCAGGTATATTTAGGTATCGGCTGTTTTGCTAAGTCTGAATTAAAAAAGTAAATGCGAGAAATTGCAAATAGCACTACATTTTAGAGGAAATAAAATATTATCTTATCTTCAATGAATCTTTCTTAATTGACTTGACTTTAAGCATTCTGTTTGAATATCTTAGAAGTTTTACATGTCTTTTTCCGACTACACTGAATATATAATTATGATATCTATTCTAGACAGCTGTATGGAAGACCAATGAAAAAACATAGCCGATATTATTACTGCATTTAAAACATCCATTTGAACCAAGATTACCAATTGTTTATGAGCATTAAAATAATACATCTTAAGACTGAATGGAGTCTGCGCATTATTGTCTAGATTTTGAACTTTCATCTCTAAACTGGCACGCGGATGTGACGAGTGACGAAGCCCCGAATTAGGAGCGTTACGAATCTCACGTCTCATCTAGTTATATAAGGTATCGTCCTTATCTCACTTCCGCGATAATTGGTTCTGTATGGGAACATCCACGGAGCGGAGAGCGATAGAAATGACATGGCAAGAAACACGTTTACTACACATAATGTCCGTATATACCTAATGTCAACTATTGGTTTTAAATGTTTAAAGTAATATGCTTATAATAAATATTGAGTTTTATTCAGTTGAACTGGTTTCTGTATAAAATATATTTCACATATTATTCTGTATGTTATAGAAACTAAATAAATAATTCGAAAAGTTAATACGTTTACGTAAAAAAGATAACAATTATTTCACGTCTGTAAAATAATTATAACAGAATATTGCACGAATCACCTAGAAACTTAAAGCAGCATTTATAATTATTTATCTTTTATTATATTATTTCTACAATTAAAAATTATTTTATTATTTAAATGATTTATTATTATATTATAATTATAAATGGTTGATATGGCTGGAAATTACTTGTGAGATCACGTTAGAGAGGGAAGTATGGAAGAAGAAGACATGCTGCGCTGACCTCAAATAAAATTGGGATAAGGGCAGGAGGAACATGATAATGATGATGATTGTTTTGTAAACAACTTGAACCGTCTTATACGCAATGAATTACTGTATATCGTCAGAATGATGAACATTCAACCCGCTGAGTTTATTTCGCCGGTTCTTCTCAGGTCAGGGTATTTTCTTTTCCGAACCGTTGGTAGTGTTTCAATTGACCATCAATAAGAAAGTGTAATGCTTCTATATTGAATTAAGTTTATTGAGTTTGAGTTTGATTTAATTCAAAGGATAAATCATCACAACGAATGACTGAATTGATCTAAAGTTTAGGTTGATAATGTAAAAGTTCGTTTCAAGAAATAGGATCGCTGCGGTCACGATAGCACCGATGTCGTCACCAAGGACCTGTAATGTTAGCGTTGTTCGTGTAATAACTGTCATTTAAGTTGCTATTTTGTGACATTGAAAGAGTATTCATTTGCAACTAAACCGCTAAAATTAATTAATTTCTTGGCATTCACGAAGACTTTGCAACAACTGCTTGTTTCACAACATTTGCTTAAATAAACATTTCATAATGATTTTTTGAATCCACAGATAAATTCTTGTGTACGTTTATAAGTTGATAGGTAATTCTTCGTATCGATTTTGGGTTTTTTTATCATAAGTTTCCGTTATCCACAATACCAACTTTACAGGGGGTTTAGACGGGGCACACACACTAGGTCCCCATCCTGTGGTGCCCCAAAGAAGCAACAATTCATCTCACACGTTTGTGCATGTGTGATTAGGTACTGCTCTGTATATTATCTGATATCGTGCTCAAAAGGCCAGTGACAGTCAATATTAAAAGTTGAAAACTCTTCATGATAGCAATGGATATGCTATGGCCATAAGAAAGTACAACCAATCAGATTCCCTAGAATTTACGAAATTTTCATTATCTTTAAAATCTTCACTCCAAAGAGGTCAGTTAATAATATAAACATTAGAATTATGTAAAAAACTCAAAGCGGATAGCATTACCAAAGAAGTATCCTAGTAACATTAAAAATACATTGTTTATTTTATTAATTTAACCAAAAAAAGCCTTACAATATAGCTTGAATATAATAACAAATACTAATACAATCAACAAATCAATTACTTAATATTTACGGAAATAATTTAAATATACCTTTTATATATGAAAAAAACCTTATTTTATTGATGTTGATGTCATAAGTTGTTTCTTGAATTTAGTAATTATTTTTGAACAGCGTGACTGACAGATGGACAGTGACACTGATTAGTTGAAGGTTTTCAGACTCATATCTACGTTTGCCAAATACAAAAAGATACAAAAGATTTTTGGTGACGTATGTCACAATAATATTATCAAAAACTTGTTTAGGATTGCATATATAACAATACTTTTGACGATGAAATGTATTATATTCAGTAGATAATGTAAGTGATATATTTATGTATATCATAATGCAGTAACGACTATTTAAAATTAATGTCAACCGTCAAAAATATTTTTTTAATTATTTAAGTGTAACAATTACCTCTTCTAAAATGTAGGCATTTACACCATGTAAACTATTTATTTGTTAGAATCTGAAAGACTTAATAATAATCAATAATTTGAAATTTTGTTACATTATTTCTTACAAGAAAGTAGTATATAATTTGAAACGTAACAAATCAAATCAATTCTATTTTATTCAAGTAAACTTCACAAATCGGTGTTTTTGAATCGTCAATATTTAAATACTATTCGTAAAGCAGACTCTAGCGAGCAGAAACGGCAAGAAACTCGCATTCATATTAAAAACTAACATCCTTATAATTACTTTTGACAATTATTAATAATATTTAAAAAAATAATGATGTCTAAGTACTTAGTTTTGTATTATAAACGTTAGCAAATCAAATTAGAAGTTTATTCAAATAGGTTTTTAAAAGCTTTTCATCAACTACTGTATGATATGCCAAATTTAAACGAAGTCTGCGTAATACATAAATCGTTTTGGAAATGTTACTGTTCACGAAACTTTCTCCGAGTAGTTGTTTTGTATACAGCTATAACTTATATATTCGGGTCACATAAGTTTCCCTTGGAAAGTCCTTCATAAGACTTAAAATATTTCGAAATGGGTACATTGTTTACTGAAGATCTATCGAGATAAAATGGCGAATGAAACTAAGAATGTTGAAAGATGTTTTTCACAGCACATACAACTATAATTTACGTGGGCAGAAAATTACTAGGTAGGATAAGCTTCTAGCAAGTACATCAGGGTAGGTGTATAAAGATGATAAAAATATTGACTTCCAGACATGGTATATAGAATTTTATTTAACGAACACGAACGACTTTGTATGTTGAAAAAAGTAACTCAGTTTCCAATCAGTTTTTTTGAGAGAATCTGAATTCCGACAAGGTGGTAGCTTCACTTAATATAGTGTGAGGATCCAAAAGTGCTTGTAAAAGCCTTCTTGAATGAAATATATTTTGTTTCAATTTGGTACCGTATAATATTGTATTACCAAATTGAAACTGTCGTTTCAGTTTGAATAGGGCCCTCTTAATTTTTTAAATTAGTGGCGCGTTGGCGGTGTAGAGAATGACTAATGTTACTTACGATTTCAAAGTCTCTAAGTTACTTAGCAACAGGTGGCATATGTGGCCACCTCTTTTCTATAAAATATTTTGGAAAAAAAGGAACTTTTAACGAAACAGCAGCGATTATCTACCCCGAGCGAATCGCAGATCGTGTAGCAACAAAACATGTGTTTTACATACAATATATTGATATATTCTTTTTTTAAATTGAAAGACACAATGTATCATCAAAAAACTTACATAAAATCCGCCGCATATCGTCCATATATACAGTAACAGCCTCATTACCGTCCGTCCGTACACGACGCTTTCCTCCCCATTGTTACACCGGAGCAATAAAACAAGTGTATCTCGTATCTTCGTTACGTGCGCTAAAGAGGTCAATAGAAATGTGTAAAACACTAAACTGCACTACACGTCTTCCTTTAAAAATGATTTCATTAAATTATCTCATCTATATATACAGTGTAATAAATTTTTATAAATAAAAAAAAACCGCCTTCAAAAATTAACTAAAAAGAAAAAAATAATCAGTTACATCCATATCCAATTTACGATTTTTTAATCACCTCTCAAAGTCGGTGCCATTTTAATGCATTTTAATTTTCACTTTAATGCCGTTAATCATTGAGGAGTTCTCCTGGTAGTCCACCATCAGCTAGACTTCATCATAGGCATGTTTACTAACATCAATTGCTTGACGACTATCTTAAAGAAATAGAACTAAGCCCGTAAAATAGTTACTTACTAATAGGTTCTGATTACTAGTTGTGGTCTTCATCATCAGTTCCACTTCATCAAATGTCACTTTTCGTGAGCATATAACCAAGGCACTTTGAATAAAACCGAAATCACTATAGGTGTGCCTATAAAATTTGAGGAGTTCCCTCGATTTCTCCAGGATCCCATCATCAGATCCTGATCTCCTAACAATGGGACCACCTGTAAAACATGCCCTTTCAAACAAAAACAGAATTGTCAAAATCGGCCCAGCCATCTTCGAGTAATTCGGTAACATACATAAAAAATAAAAAAAAAAAAAAAAAAAAAGGCCCCGACGAATTGAGAACCTCCTCCTTTTTTTGAAGTCGGTTAAAAAACTAAGTATACTTATGAGTACTTAATATTTATATTCTGTGATATATAAGCCATTTTCCGGCAAATGGATTTTCTAGACTCATATTACTGAATTCATAATCTTGGTCTAAATATAATCCTATTATAAAAACAGCAATGGGGATCATCTTAAATTTATATTAATGCCAACGCAAAAATTATAATCAAAATCGAATTATAAATTAGTAAAATTTATACACGAACATAAGTTAGTAAAAAAATTATATAAATTTTTGTACAACTAGATACAGATTAAATTTTTGTGTCTTAACAATTGGTTTTTTAATAACAATTTTAAACTTAAAAAGCTTTAATTTCTACAGAACCCAAGTCGTGAATCCATCATTAGTACCCTAACAACAAACAAAAATACTTATTATCGCTAAGGTCGTCATCTCCGGCTTGAAGTATCTCAATGAATTAAGTGTATTGGAGTGTCTACTTAACGCGTTGCAGGCAATTGTATAACATTGGTCACATTCTTAAAGGTCTACTTTATTAATATGTTTCATTAATATTAGAATCATCCATTTGCTAAACATTTATACAGAACAATTTATCATCATCATCTTCAGCCTGTACCCGTCAACTGCTGGACATAGGCCTCTCCCAGTGCACGCCACTGTGGTCTTTCTCCGGCTACTCGCATCCAGCTCCTGCCTGCCGCCTTGCGTAAATCGTCACTCCACCGTGCCTGAGGACGTCCTACACTACGTTTGCCGAGACGCGGTCTCCACTCTAGAATGCGTTTTCCCCAAGAACAATTTATAAAGAACACAAATTAACCCCACAAGATGGATTCCTTTCTTTCTCTTCATCTGTTCCGTAAAGTCACTTTGACCACTTCACTTAGTTATCGTTCAACAAAAAAAAATGATAAATTTAACTTCTTAAATTTGTTTTTATTAATATATTTATATCGTATATGATTATGATAAGAAAATTATTTTTCATTTAAACTAAAACAATTTTGTGTTGTTTTGTATTGTATTTAATGTATATACGCAGTTGCAGTCTCATAGTCAACATAATTATTGTTGATAAATATATTAACTGATATACAACAAACAGCCTGCGAATATCCCACTGTTGGACTCTTCTCTTTTGGCGAAGAGGCTTTCGAGCTTTCAACACTCATCAATGCTGCCTGCATTATTCAAAATTAAAATACAGTTTATTGAATTCGGGTTTTTCAAGCACTATTGAATCGTCATTAAACAACTACATTAAGTGAAGCTACAACCGGTCCTATCGGAAATTAGATCAGTACTTACTTTTTTCAACATTTAAAAATACCTTAAACATATTTATCTTTTTCTTCGTTATATATTTTTGATGACGTTAAGATATGTTAAAAATAAATTATTACACAATGAAGAAATTAAGAAGTAACTTAATCTTTAGTAGCAAATAAAATGACTTGTTTAAATAATAACATAATATTGTAAATAGGGATTAATTTAATAATTTATGAGCTAGGAAGGTTAATAACACACATGGACATCGTAACAATCACAGTCATTGCGTCTTGTATACCTACTGTCCATAAATGGTGTTTCAAATTTATCATGGTTTTTTTTTCAACCGACTTCAAAAAGGAGGAGGTTATCAATTCGTCTGTATTTTTTCTTTTATGTTTGTTACCTCATAACTTTTTACTGGGTGGACCGATTTTGATATTTTTTTTTTGTTTGAAAGGTAGTGCTTCCCGTGGGGTCCCATTTTAATTTTATTTTTTTCCGATGATGGTATCCGTATGAAAACGACATAAGTCTTAAATTTGCATTATGTATGTGCGCGACAAATAGCTGAATAACTCAAAATTGGTGGGCACCATTTTGATGATTCTTTTTTTATTATAAAGGATATACTTTAAAGGTAGTTTGGTGAAAATTTGGTAAGGTTCTGAGCATAGGATCCATGACAAATTAAGGGAACGGGAGGGAACGGAACAATTCTGAGGAGCACGTTAGCAATACTCGGTCGAATCTTTTATTACTGGGTTAGTTGGATATTTGAATCACCTTCCGGAACGTGGTTATGTTCATGTAATTATCATAATCGAATATTATAATTAACTAGCGACCTGCCCCGACTTCTCACGGGTGCAATACTGATACTAAATATACTAAAAAATTTTTACGACATCACATTGCAAACTTCTAAAATTGTCAGTGTTTCTTTACTATATTGTTCATGTATTATATACACAAACCTTCCCCTTGATTTACACTATCTATTAAAAAAAAACCGCATCAAAATCCGTTGCGTATTTTTAAAGATATATAATGTTAGGGACAGAGAAAGCGACTTTGTTTTATACTTTGTATTCACGGAACTCCTAAACGGCTTACAGTTAGGGTGCGATTTGGGACAGAATTTCTTACTGTCATTAATCAAATTTTGTGTATATGACATGATGTCATATGATGTACGACATAGCATACGAATAGCTCTTTTGCAAAGTTTTTTTACTGAGGTCGATTACAGCTCATTCGAGGGTAAGGTACCACACCTTGTAGTTTATGCCGTATGACATAATACGTATGACACCGGCTCCAAATATAACAATAACTATAACTACGTTATATAATCGTAAATCGACTTTTAAGTAGTCTAATATTTTTCATTTCATTTTACCTAGGAGGACTCTCAAAAATATGTTAAATATGCTATTATTTTTATTACTTTTTAGGGCATTTTTATTTGTTTTAAAATAATGTTATGTTTGAAGTCGGTTTTTCTTTTTGTTAAAATTTTATTTATTATGACTACAGCATGTTGTTAGGCGCAAGGTTGTGAGCTAATCGCGACTAATAATGTTATCATTATTTATGAGAATATTTAATATATACCACTAATACTGTAATAAAGTAATTGTGATATAAAAACTATAGCCTTCGATTATCACATACAATTCATGTATAATTAATAAATCAATAAATATACAAAATATTGCTAAAGTTATTGTTTGTCAAGACTTTATTCAAACGGTTTTAGGAACCGATGTATATAATCAACGAAGGAAAATTAGTAAAATCATTTACAAGCTTTTCTTTAAGTTCACACGAATGCTTTATTCAAATCCTGCAAACGCATTTGAAATTTGTTTCACAAAGGCGATTGAGCTGATTTTCTTAATTTCTTTTTGAACATAATACTTTATAGTAATATTTGGATTAAACTTCACTGACTTTCAAATTCAGTTGGATATAATGGAATAATTTGTGTATAGAACGTTAATTTATAAAAAACTTATTGCATTAAAAATATGGAATAAAAACAATTATACCTCGTACATATTGCCCGTATTGTTTTATCTATTTCTGATTTATTTTTATATTTTTAATTTTCTGTCTGCATATTTTACAAGCAAGTTGCATCTCAATTGAAGTTTGAGGGTGAGTTTTTATTTTTCTTTCTTTTTATGGATTAGAGGTACATTTAACATTAGACATTACAACATTAGAGCCGAGATGGCCCAGTGGTTAGAACGCGTGCATCTTAACCGATGATTGCGGGTTCAAACCCAGGCAAGCACCGCTGATTCGTGTGCTTAATTTGTCTTTATAATTCATCTCGTGCTCAGCGGTGAAGGAAAACATCGTGAGGAAACCTGCATGTGACAAATTTCATAGAAATTCTGCCACATGTGTATTCCGCCAACCCGCACTGGAACAGCGTGGTGGAATATGTTCCAAACCTTCTCCTCAAAGGGAGAGGAGGCCTTAAGCCCAGCAATGGGATTTTACAGTCTGTTGTTGTTTGTTGCGTAGAGGTACATAGGCGAGCGAAATGTATCTCAAAATCAATCGTAGATTCCAGGCGGACATTCGGAATATGTCCTTGAAGGGCTGTTAGTTATACTTATAAGTAATTTGATTTTAAATACTGGTACCCTTATCAAGTCATTTGGAGAATATTTTTTATTCTTCTTTCTTATTTTTATATAATACATATGTTATTAGAAGAAAATAAAAATCGGTTGACGATAATCGTCCATCCGCTGAGCTGTCAGATTAGCTAGCGATTGGGCTGTCAAGAAAAGAAAATGTCTGTTGGTCGCCATTGAAATATTTAAAAAAAATATCATATCGAAATTCTATCGTGTGATTTCAAAAAATAATAATAAAAGAAAACAATTAGACAAATACCTTATAATAACTATTATTTTGTTAACACTGTTCTTTTACTCTACCTAAATTTACATACAAACATACAAGTTTCGCTTAGTTGATGAATTATTTTGTATCTACCTAATCAATACGTAAATATTGGTTTACACGAAATAGACATAAACAGAGGTAAAGTAATTTACGTTACTTTACTTAATCTTTACTTAATCTATCAGTCAACTTTTTTATAATATTAATGCTAGACTGACTGAAAATGGGCAACCTGATGATAACTGTTCATCTATCCATAGATATTAGTACTGTTATAATCAAAAATATTAATAATTTCTCATAACATCAAGTCACCACCAATTTTGGGAACTGACATTTTATGACCCTTGTACTTTTTACCTAGGGATTTACACTGACTAACTCATCCTTCAATCCGGAACAAAAAGATAGCTACCTACCCATATTGGCTTGATTTAGTGTTATATTTCTTTACTTTTGTTATCATCATTTGAATCGTGTAGTTTCGGTTCAACTTAAAGTTGGTAGAGAGAACCTTTATCGCTAAGTCTTGCAAAAATTGTTCAAATAAAATAACACATAACACCTTCACTTTGAACATCTTAAAAATTGATGTGGAAATTTCGAGGCCTTCAATTTTAAACAACGTCGGAACTCATTATAAGAATTGCACCCCGATTAAGTTTCACGCCGTTCACCATATCCAAATACATAGTCTGGTCGAAAAAGCTATTTTAAAGATTACGATTATTCCAGATACTCCCAAAAACCATTTAATACTATAAGTATATCGAAATTAAAATCAAAATAAACTTCATTCAAGTACATTTTAAATTAACATAGTTATTTTTATTATTAAAGTTATTAATTTCGGAATATTTACTTGTTTTTTTTACGGTATGGGTTGGCGGAGCGAGCAAATGAGCCAAAGTGGTCACCATCACCCATAGACAATGACGCTGTAAGAAATATTAACTATTCCTTACATCGTCAATGTGCCACCAACCTTTGGAACTAAGGTTCTAATGTTATGTCACTTGTGCCTGTAGTTACACTGGCTCACTCACCATTAAAACCGGAACACAACAATACTGAGTACTGTTATTAGGCGGTAGAATATCTGGTGAGTGGGTGGTACCTACCCAGACGGGCTTGCACAAAACCCTGCCACCAAGTAGCTAGATATTTCGACATTATCTACGAATATCTTGTTCACGAGACGTGAATATGGTAAATCTGGTAAATATCCCGTAATTAATAACTCCATAAAAGCAGTTTTGAATCGTCATTTAACAACTATATGAAACCACCAACGGTTCGGAATGTAGATTCTACCGAAAAGAACCGGCTAGAAATATTTACAAAATCGGTTTAATAGATACATCGAGGTTATCGACCTTAGGTTTGTCGTGACAATATAGCAGAACATATATACATACAACATTATTATCTTTATATATCTTTCTGGTATTTTAATAACTTAATAATTTTTACCCAGTTGCCATCTGACCTCTGCGAATCTTTTCGGTTTAACATCTACATATTTGATTAAAATAATATACGGATGCTGTAATCTGTGGCTTATCAGATTATCTCAACAATGATTTAAGAAATCACGGCTTTGTACTGATTACTTAATATTATAATGTTATTACGTGTAACTTTACATTAATTACATTTTAATTAAATTAAGACCACTCGTTTAGAGATCCGAGATGGCCTAGTGGTTAGAATGCGTGCATCTCAACTGATGGCTACGAATTCGAAACTAGATAAGCACTACTGAATTTCCATGAGCTTATTTGTGTTTATAATGCACCTTTTGCTCCGCGGTGAAGGAAGAAAACTGCATGTGTCTAATTTTCTTCAAATTCTTTCGCATGTGAATTTAAGCCGCATTGAAGTATGGCGGAAAAAGCTCCAAGCCTCAAAAGGAGAGGACGTCTTAGCCCAAAAGTGGGAATTTAAACATTGTTACTGTTTAATATTGTTTGAAGTTTTAAAGCCGGATTATTACAAGATAGTATTGATGTGCCTTATTTTTCAGATTTGTGATCGCTGGTGACGTAATACTCATTCACTCACTCAACACATACTCTCCAAACTTTTTTACCTAAGAGTAAATAAATCACGTTTTATTCCATGAGTTTAACTTGGAAACTATGCTATATCATGTATATTGATGGTGACCCTCGTAAGCTTTTTTAATATTTATAATTCGTGACATATAAATATTGTATATGAGAAATATCCAAGAAACAAAGTAGCCAGCAGACATCAAGTATCTCTATATTTGTGTTACGCAGTGTGACGTTAAAGAAATATGTTTATGGCCCAATTACTTATATGCCATGAGCCGAGATGGCCCAGCGGTTAGAACGTAGTTAAAAACATCGTGAGGAAACCTGCATGTGTCTAATTTCACAGAAATTCTAACACATGCGTATTCCACCAAGCCGAATGGAACATCGTGGTGGAACATGTTCCAAACCTTCTGAAAGGTAGAGGAGGTCTTAGCCCAGCTGTGGGAGTAAATATCTGGACCCTGGACAATCTCAGCCTTTCAAACCTTAAGATGTAATTTTACTTAATTATAAAAAAAAACATCCCGACCTTGACACGCCACCCTCGCTTTCACGAGACATTCCGGTATCGCAACACCGCATCCTTTCGACGCGACGCGATGCGCCGGCGCAGCGCGGGTAACATCGCAGTCTCCGACGAACGCGCGTCTCATCTCCTCGCCTCAGCGGTACCAATATAATAAATTTTGTAAGCGAAATATTTTATTATTCGGTTTTAAGTGTCGAGCTTTACGTTTCATTTATGTGCTTTCGATTTGTGAATTTATTTTTTATATTATTTTATTCTATTTTATTTTTTTAGTTTATTTTGTTTTAAAGAGGTTTGAATAAAATATATAAATATATTATGCTTAATATTTAAAAAAAATCAATATAGAATAAATTAAATTAAACTTAGTCAAATTCGCAAAATGTTTTGACTGACCTCAAAAGTTATCGTGTTCGTTTAAACAATGAGCTATATAGTTATCGCTTATCATTGTCAAAAATCTAGACATTGTCCAAATCGTTTTTTTAAATAGGTTTAATTAAGCGCAATTTTTGCGTAATCAGCCGTGAGAATCATTGTTAGAGCCGCCGCGCTTTTTGTTCGTTCTGTTACTTTACTCTTATACAATATAGGAAATATATGTCTTCTACAATGTAATTAATGCCGTATGTACAATGATTAAGATGCATTTTCATTGAATTTTATCTGAACGAAATTCCGCTTGTAACGTTTTTCGATTTTGAAGTCCTAGTTTGTTTGGATTAAAGCGTTTTACAGATAAATTTATATTGTTATAAATTAACGTCAGTTAAATTAACTGCTCTTTCACAGCTCGTAAGCACATACTAAGTGATCTGACTTTGCTTGTGAAGTGATTTGAATCTTGTGAACTGTGAAGAAACGTCTCCATTCTGGTGAGTTCCATTGTATATTATTTGTGTATGCGAGAATACTTATTTTTGATGTTGATATATAGTAATCAAATTTGATCCTTAAGAACTTAATCAATCGTCCATTTGATTTTATTTATTATTAATATAAAATGTTTGAAGTCAAATTTTATATGCTATATAAAATATATATTTTTTTACATAAATTGAAACCGTTTAGTATACTTTTAGATTTTTTACAAATTATAAAGTGTGTGATTATTTTGGCATTTAATTAATTTCGTTATTAAATTTAAACACTATCATAATCGAGATAATAAATTAGTATTGTATTAATAATTTTATAATTTTAATAATATTAGATACCCACATGTGTGAGACACTGTTAACTAAAATGATAAATTATTTTATAAATTTTAATATAAAATTTAAATACTATAATGATGTGTAAAATCTACATAACATTTAATATATCTTATGAAGACACATCTTATATCGAAATGATTTCATGATTTTTTATTTTACGATCATTATATTCTATATTTTTATAACTTATACAATTATATTATATACTCATATATTGTAATTTATGTATATTCTGCATTGGACTAATATATTAAAATCATTATAAATATATTTATCAAAGTCAGACTGATGAATTCGTTTTTAAAGAATATAAGTATTGCGTGTCTTACTTAAATTACTGTTAGAAGTAGCAACGACAAATGCCTTAACAATCAGAATTGAACCTACGACTTTCACATTGCTTATTCACTTGTACCATTGGTGTTAAGTATCCTAAATAAAAAAAAAATCCTTAAATAAAACTAATGAATACTTGTAACGAATTAACAAAACAAATTTAGCCTTGATAGTGTTTACTTTGATTGAACTTTTACAACTCCATAATAAGCTGTAATACTGTGGTTTTACTTGAGAAATGCGGTAGTGACGGAAATAAGCTTACTTTTTACATCATTTATTTTTTTTGTAAACAAATAAATTTTTACATTACCAAAAATGAACGCGAACTACTAAAAATGACGCGAGTTATTATCCTTTACGTATAAAAGACTTCAACGATCACTCGTACTCAACTCGTAACGTTTAATAAATATTAAATGAAATAAAACAGTTGTATATAGAATTAATTTAATATTTAATTGAGAGTTATAAAATATGAATATTTCAATTCTAAAGTTGTAAGTTTATTGATTAATATTTACATTGTAAAGAAATATAAAAATAATGAAAAACATTTGATGTTTAGCATTCTATTGTGTAATTAATACACTATTCGAATTTATCTCTTCATAAAAATATAAGGTTTCAAACCTTATATTGAAGAGCTATTTTGACAGAGCTCTTTTGACTCTGTTTCAATGCGTGTTAACGGGCTGAGATAGGTTTCCCGGGAAGTTATACTTACCGTGGAGAACGAGTTGAATAAAATCTTTGTAAGGTCTGGCTGGGTTTGAATCCATGACCTTTGTTTAAGGTCTGCGATAATAACCACTGCGATATCTCAAGTCATTTATGAAGTAACCTAAAAATAAAAATGAACGCAAACATGTATGTATGTCATGTGCATTCCTAACCTGTTGATCTATATGTTGTAAAAAAGTAGTTTTTGGTACACTTGAGAACGTTCTTAGCCAAAACATTTCTTTTTTATAAGTTTGATATTCTATGCAGATGTTCCAAAAGCCCTCAGCCTCATAATATATAATATATAACATATACTAGTTGGACCTGCAGCTTATAAATCTTTATCTCTTAACACACACATTCCCCCAATGTTACCCCTAGAGAAGAAAATTCAAAAAGTTTACCATATCCTTTCCGCGGACTCACACTATCAATACTACATATTTCAACTAAATTAGTTTATGTGTCACATAAAAGAGTCACTTTCGCATTTATAATATTAGTATAAATTGTGTACTTCTTAAATCGCCCGAGTTATAAGCGAACATTCTTTACAACCACTTAATATGTGTATAATGTATATTATATAAATATTAATTAATATGATATAATATCGAAATAGTAGTAAATTATGTTTATAATGTTAAGATTCATGACACTGCGGAAGGCTTTATCAATTTCTCTGTATATAGGCGTGACCTTCCTATCTCGTTAATTATCGATACTTGTTATTTCTACATGTTGAAGGAAAATACAAAGAGATTTGCATAATGTTTAAGTAAACGCAGCCAAATATGTAGAGTACATAATATTTATTCCACCTTACGCACTATACTATTTTTTATTTAAAAATAGATATCTTGAATTCATTTCTGCACAAATTCTTGGCAGGATTTTTGTTCTATTGTTTAGTGTTAATTGAAAAATCTATATGGCTAGCTTTATTTCAAATAATAATTTTAAAATCAAATTTATCAACATTTTTTATGAGATAATAATAATTTTTTGATATTTAGATAATTGTATGCAATACTACCATCACGAATTGGAGTTGCGTCGTGAAAAACTTGTTCCTAATTTACTGCCACTTTTAGTTTTTAACCTAACACATGACAACCAGCATCAACAACGCGACCAAACAGCGGGACACTGCTATTTACAAATTATGTTAATAAAGTACAAATTATTAGGTATATATATATCCTGCCCATAAACCAACAATTTTAGACTAGTTTTTGTGGGTAGTCAAAGTTAAACAAATAATGTGCCGATTAACATAAACTTTAAAGAGAAAACTTTACTAATATTATATGAATTTAATATACTTTACTGTTTATTTGTAAAAAATAAAGATATCGATGTAACATACACCTTAACGAGTGAACGGATTGAGATGTAACACATAGCTTATTTTTTTCAATCTGCTGCAGAAAAAGTAATAATCACTTACGGTTGTTATCGTTAGTGAACTCTTATGCTTACATCACGGAATATTCCGCGTAATGACGGCGAATCAAACGAGATACACAGACCTAGTCGCGGGGAAAAATACATTATTAGCTTACCATTTTGAAACATAATAATCAGTCAGATTTCGGATGTCTAATCTATGTATATTTAATGTTATAAATGTGAAAGTAACTGTGTGTGTATTTGTCACTCTTTCACGGCCAAACCGCTGAATCGAAATTGATGAAATTTGGTACGAAGCCAACTTGAACTCCAAGATAGGACATAGGCTACTTTTTGCCAACATATGACAGCCATCACCCATATGACGCCCTCCGTGGTCGAGTGGTGTGTACACCGGTTTTCATGGGTACGCCGCTCCGAGGTCCCGGGTTCAATTCCCGGCCGAGTCAATGTAGATTATCATTAGTTTTCTATGTTGTCTTGGGTCTGGGTGTTTGTGGTACCGTCGTTACTTCTGATTTCCATAACACAAGTGCTTTAGCTACTTACATTGGGATCAAAGTAATGTATGTGATGTTGTCTCATACTTATTTATCTATTTATCTATCACCCTAAATCGCGAAAGGAGCCGCGCTTGACTACTAGTATTGTGTATCCTACAAATGTAACATTTCTAACCTACCAGTTTTCATGACTCCGGAGTTCGATTTCGTAGAACTATGTATTTCTGTTTGTACATTCATGATAGACGTGTACACATACGCATGTATGAAACTATGTTGTTTTGTTGTTGCTGTGAGCTAATGATGATATCCACTCTAAAGGCGTTATGCGATAAAAACATAATCGAATAATGAACATTTTACCATTACGCCTGGCATTTCTAGGTATCCTCTTGACCGACTAGTAGCAGTACTATAATACTTCTTACTACTAGTAGTACTCATAGTACTCGGAAATAATAAAGTACTCGTACAGTTCTGCGTTCTGTGAATCAGGATTATGACTGAGGCAGTTATGACCACATCCAAGATAAGAGATTCGTCAAACACAGTTAAGAAGTATTTTTTTACTATGAAAGTAAATCGTACTTAAATTATATTTCGTAATAAAATTAAAATATGTAATCAAACGATATATCATTTATTTACTGTGTCGTAATATGTTTGTCTTCTGAATAAACCGGAGATATTGAATAAGATTCGACACAGTCATGTGAACAGAGATGAGAATTGCTACACGTACGATCTAATTCGCATTCGGCGCAAGTCACGCGCTTAGCGTTATATTAGTTCATTATTATTATAGAGATTAGATCTATATTAGTATTTATTATAATAGATTTAATTGTAATACATTATAAAATGTTACCCACAGATACGAGTAAGTATTAAGCATTTTTATTGGTGTTTTTGGTAACGTTGACATTTTGAGTCGACGGTTACTCTATATTTTATTAAAATTCAAAATGTTTGTGAAATACAATTTCAATGACGTATTTTTTTTAATTTTTAATTACCCCTATCGATACTAAAATCTTATCTTGTGCTGAATATTTTAAATATAAAAAAAAAAATCTAAAAAAAAATAATAATTAAATAGTACTATACTAAAAATATTTATAGCACTCATTCGTGATTTTTGAGTTTTTTTTTTTTTTTTTTTTTTTTTTTTTGGAATAGGTGGCAAACGAGCAGGAGGCTCACCTGATGGAAAGTGACTACCACCGCCCATGGACATCTGCAACACCAGGGGGCTTGCAGGTGCGTTGCCGGCCTTTGAGAAAGGAGTAGGCTCTTTTCTTGAAAAAGAGTCACTTCAGTCAGTTTTATTTTTTTCCAATAAACTTCGTTAATCTGTGTTTTTAGTTTTGAAATTTCTGATTGTAACATACGGCGTTTATCGATTAGACCTCACGATGCAGCCTCCGTTTTGCAACCTCTGCGATTATAACGAGTCGGCCTTTGGGGAATCAAGTGGGCCGTCCCTTCACACACTTGCCGTCTCCAAAAAGATTATTACTTCATTTGAAGATCCGCTTTATATTCTTGAATATACTAATAAATAAACT
This sequence comes from Vanessa cardui, assembly GCF_905220365.1. Taxonomy (NCBI): domain Eukaryota; kingdom Metazoa; phylum Arthropoda; class Insecta; order Lepidoptera; family Nymphalidae; genus Vanessa; species Vanessa cardui. Next base: position 11,958,637 of record NC_061143.1, read on the forward strand.
TTCATGAACTAATTTTAATCTTTTTATATTTGAATGTTTGTAATATGTATGAGTGTGTGATAATATTTAACTCCATTAATTGATATTAATTAGCTTCTTCTCAGAGGAGAAAAAGGTTTGGAGCTTAATAAATAATATAATATTATAAATAATATGAAAACCTTTCTTAGATCTCATGTCATTCAAGAGATTTTTGACAAATTTTACGTTTTGGACCTATTGACTCAGGCTAAGTCAGTCAATCAGTGTTACAGTTTTATTATTTAAAAGTGTTAGAAATATGTTTTCATAATTTATTATCATCTCTAAAATAACAATTTAAGATATAATATATAAATACAGAGTACTGTTAAATGAAAATAGTAAAAGGCTTTATTCGAGTACGCTTTTATAAGAACTTATTTATTATTATTTTACTTTTTGAATGTTACAAAACTATATTAAGTGAAGCTACTACTGATTTGGAATGTAAATTCTAGACAATTAACATTTTTTTAAATGTTGAAAAAGAGTAACTACCGGCAAGAAACTCATTCTTGCCGGTTTTTCTCGGTAGAATCTACTTTCCGAACCGGTGGTAGCTTCACCTAATTGTTAAATGTCGATTCAAAAGTGCTTGTAAAAGCCCACTTGAATAAAGTTTATTTTGATTTTTTTTTATATTTACAGTATATTATCTTGTCTGAAAGTCAATAAGTTACTTTAATAAATTAAATTAAGAACTAGTTGTTTCCGACAAGTGATTATTTGCAAATTTAAAAGAAAATTTTAGCTTCACTTCAATACTTAAAATTTATCTATCTACATGTATTGAAGCGATATATTTAGTAATTACAAACATGCCGATGTAACTCGACATAGTGTAGACCTTAAACAATACGTTAATTTCACAAATAAATATAAGAGAGAGATTTGTGCAGCTTTCGACCGCACGGCGTGACTAATTGTATCGGATAAACAATTTACACGAGTATACAGATGTACCGATATTCACATAAAATGTTTAATAACGTTGAAAGTAATCGTAGCTGGATTTTATTAGCATTTCGTGTGTATCTTTAGTTACAGTCGTATATATAGATATTTGTATTGTATTGTTAATAATCAATATTATACCATTTTTGGCACATGAAACATAAAACTAATAAGTATATTGTTTTTCGAAAAAAATAATATTAAAAAAAATACAAATAAGTTGTCAAGATGTCTTTATAACACGGAACTTGATTTGATTTGAAAAAAAAATTCTAGACTCTAGAGATCAAGTCAAAATCTTTATTCAATGCAGAAGGGTTACTTTCGTATCGATTATCAGAAATCTAAGTAAAGTTGAGAGCTGAGATGGCCCAGTTGTTAGAACGCGTGCATCTTAACCGATGATTGCGGGTTCAAACCCAGGCAAGCACCACTATATACATGTGCTTAATTTATGTTTATGATTCATCTCGTGCTCGGCGGTAAAGGAAATTCTGCCACATGTGCATTCCACCAACCCGCATTGGAACAGCGTGGTGAAAGACATTGTACTATAATGGGTGTTGGTAGTTTTATATATGAGATGTAACAACCTAAAAATATCCTACTGCTGCGATTTGTATTTATTTACTTTATTATATTTATCCTATTATGTTTCGATCGGGGTTAATGGACAACTGTCTTAGGAATACATTCATCGCATGCATTTTAGACATGATATTCTTCAGCGATGAGCACGTAATGAAATAATCACAAATTAAGAAAACTAAGTGAGCTGATATCAGGTTCAAAGAATATGTCACGTCTTCTAACCACTTGACCATCACGGCTCAAAAAAGACAAATAATGTAAACAATCTGTACTTTTTATTTAAAATTCATAATGTTAATGGAAACAATTTAAACCAAGTGTATTCACACAGAACATCTGTTTCTATATTAGAGTCCGGCGCAGGTCAAAGTGCGAAGCGAATATTTTGCAAGAATCATTTAAACATGAAATTTAAAATCGATTAGTGACACTTACGAATGCGCCGGCGCAATGATTGATGTGTCAGATCCGCTTGTATACATATTTACAACCTGTTCTTCTTAAAGAAAGCTTTGTAAAGTGTATAAAATGTTATGTTTGATCAATTGTATTGATATTATGGTAATACTATACATAGTCTTTTTTTATTGTTATTCTATGTGTTTGAATGTTTATTTGGGATCTTTTGGAGTGTTCCACATAACTTACCATTATACGTTTTTAAACGTAATCTATGCTACTTATAGGTAAACAAAGAATACTTCGGAAAAAAATGTTACTAGAATAAAAACTAGTTAAATAGTTAACTAGTTATTGAGCTGATAATGTTAGAATAGTAACTACTATAAATCTCTGTACGCTAAAAATTGTCACAAAAATATTAAATTAAAGTATAAAAAAGGCACAGGCAACTGTGAGTCCGTAGATGTAGCTTAAAATAAAATGAAAAAAATAATAATAATAATAAAATGGATAGTCAGCTATTCGGGCTATTCACTAGATTAGCAAGCTTCGTGGGCAAAATAATGCATTTATTAAGTAACAACAAAATATCTTCCATCTAAAATTATTATTTATACTAAAAAAATATATTATAAGATTATACAAGAAATATATTATATTCTTAATACACTTTTATTATAAATAAAAATAACATGATTAAATATCACAATAAAAATAAAATATTTAATATAAAAATACATTTTTAATTAAAATTAATTTCTTAAAATAAATGAAATATAATATAATTTTAAGAGATATCTTTATCCGCCATATGTCACCCTAAAGGCCTATCATTTTGCTACAATAAACTGCCAGGGAAAATGACTTTTATTCCAATTAAAATAACGCTTATAATGTAATTAAATGTTAAATGAAGCCGATATTCAATACTATAAGCGCCTTCTGTGCACCTTCAAACATTCTCTCTCAAAAGTCACGGTCAACATATTGCTTTCAAAAAATATTTTTGTCGCGACTCCGATGCTTATATTGAATTCTGAATGCAGTATTAAGGGTTGTTTTTTGAAATTAAATGTCAAAATTGATTTAAAGTAAGTTGTATATGGTAGTAAATCAAGTTGACATTTATTAATCGTGTTCTTTTATTTATTAATCGACCTCCGTGATCGAGTAGTGTTTACAACAGTTTTCATGGGTATGTTGGCCGAATCGATGCAAAAAAAAGTTTATTAGTTCTCTATGTTATCTTGTTTCTTCTGATTTTCCATAACACAGGTGCTTTAGCTTGCTACTGGATTAGAATAATGAATGTTACGCTGTCCAATGTTAACTTTGAGACGCATATAAAAAATATATATGCGCCATTAATTTTATCTGATTAAATTTAATTACTATTTAAAGTTTTTAAAATTATTTAAAATACATCTATATTTTATACTACAGATATATTTTAGTAATTCTTTACCAAGAAGTTCTTTATCAACTCTCACATACTCGTATTGTACCGCTTATTAGCAATACTCAGTATTGTTAGAAGGGCGAGTGAGTTAGAGTAACTTTAGATTCAAGGGACAACATCTAAGTTGCCAAGGTTGGCCGTGTACTGGCGATCTAAGAAATGGTTAATCTTACCGCGCAAATGACATAGGTAGACTTTTGCATCATCAGTGGTAATCGCTAACATCAGATTCCCATTTTTTATTTTGTTCACTAGTATAGGTATCATTCATAAAGCGTATATCAAGCTAGTTATGAGAAAATCATCTGTCAAATTAAAAAAATATTTACCGTATTTAATCTATGATTGCGTTCCGAATTTTCCTGTGAACATTTCGAAGACGAACCTTTTGTGTATGATTAAAGTTATGTAATGTCCTAAGACATCCGACCGACTCAAAATAATACCTATTACAGTTTATTTACTAGCATAGTTATAAAATTGTTATAATTTTATTTGGAAACGCTCTGAGAGGTAATTTTCAGTGACGAAACTACAAAGTAAAAACTTACTTCTTATCAGAAACTAAATAACGTGGCGCGCTCTGATGAGGCCTATGTTCAGCAGTGAACAGCAGTAGGCTGATGATGGTGGAGTGATGATGAAGGCCACATATGTTAATTAAACTCTTAATTTAAATAATATCCTAAATGCTTAATCTCCTCTCTTACATCATATCAATATCAAAAAGTTTTAGGTTTCATATGAAAAAAATAGATTCTACTAATTGTGATAAGTGTGGAAGTTTTGAGGATCTATGTCATATTAATGGAATATGACAAGACTAAGAATCAGAGAAGGTTACTTTTAAGGAAATCATGTTTGTTCGATGTTGGATTTGTTCAGTGTTTTTTATCACATCATCTGTCAGAATCTGCTAGGATGCTCCTGGAATTATATTTAATGGCTATTAATAATAAATTATGTTAAAACAAAAGGAAGAAGGACAAAAGTCTCAAAATACAAAAACAATACCTCCGCTCTTATTGTCTATATACAAGCGACGTTTTGCTGAAATTTCTCGTAAATATATATTCCTATTTGAAACCACGACCCTTGTAGCGATTTAATAAGATAAATACTTAAACATTCTTATTACAGTGAACTTAAATAACGTGAGCAACATTCGCACGTGTAAAATTACATCAATTAAACTAAATACCTGTTGCGAAATGTGTTCTAAATACTTATTTTAATGACGAAACTTAGCTCGTTACGTTGACAAAAATATTAATATTTGAGATGTTTCACTTTTATTGAGTAACTCTTTTAACATATACCCAAAATGGCATAGTGTATGGAACCAGGCTCCTTACAGAAGGTAATAACTTAGTGAAAATCTAGCAAAATTGACTTTTTAAAACTTAAACCTATATGTGTTATATTAACAGGACCAGCTATAAAAATAAAAGAATATTGTATCTCACCGTATAATACTATTGTGCAAAGGTAGAAAGTGATTATTCAAAGGATATGTTTATAACCATATTCGGTTTTCAATATTTTAATGAGTGAGATTCGAAGTGAGGTCTTAACAAAGCGATAAAAACAATCAAAAGCGATCATAAATTTCCGGTTGTACGATATTTATATTCGTTTTTGTGCTGCGCCATAATATTTTACGCTCCCCGAGTGTCTTATGCTTATAATCTGAGGATGTCAAAGTCTGAAGGTATTATTTGTGGCTTCAATCCGTAACACAGCATTATTGTTGTTTGGCGGCAAAATATGTGATGAGGGAATGATATATATCAGACACATAGGGTTGTTTAGTGTTTCTATGACGACGACCTCCGTGGTCGAGTAGTGTGTACACCGGTTTTCATGGGTACGAAACTCCGAGGTCCCGGGTTCGATTCATAGGTACATTAGCTTTCTAGTCTTGAGTCTGGGTGTTGTGGTGCCGTCATTACGATTTTCCATAACACAAGTGCTTTAGCTACTTACATTGGGATCAGAGTAATGTAAGTAATGTTGTCCAATATTTATTTATTCCATGACTTTTGTGCGGAACTTAAAATAGTACGTTGAACTGTTATTGATTATAGATTTAAATGAATATTAGTGACAAATCATTCGTGTATTAACAAACAGAGCAATAATTATATTAGGTAATCGGACAAGAGCCGAGACATTTATTTGTTTAAATATGACTGTATTACACGATATGATTCAACTTTCATCGCACGGCATGCGCGCGCAGCGTAACCGCACGCACGGGCTTTCACCCACACTCCCGCGCGATCGCTGATCGTGGACTACCGAGATTTATTATTAGAAACATCGTTTTCCTTCATATATATCTTAAGTTCATTGCTCTAATAGCCCATCTGTGTAGGTACCAACAATAACAGCCTGTAACTTTCCCACTGCTGGGCTAAGACCTCTTTTTCCTTTTAAGAGAAGGTTTGAAACATATTCCAGGGTAGGGTACATATGGGTAGGTACCAACCACACATCAAACATCCTACTAGCAGCAATTGTTAGTAGTTAGAGCAAATACAGGTACAAGGGACATAAGATCTTAGTTGCCAGGTTGTAGCACTTTGGTGTAAGGAATGGTGCTGTTGTCTTACGGTCAGGTAGCCCATAAGTCCATCCACCTACGTATATTTTATAAAAACAATCTACAGCGTTCTACATATTATCAAAAGCATATGATTTTTTAAAGTATTTCTTTTAACTATTCATTCATCAATCATTTATAATTGTTTCAAACTCGTGTAATTTTCTGAAGAAGATAGCTTTTTAGCGATTAAGCCGCCATGTTTTCGACTTCCCTTTGTATTGTTATTCAACGTATACATTTTACCAATTAACCAATATTAATGAGTTAAAACTAAATACAATAACATCATTGCAATATAATAGCCAAGTACTGTTTCCCATCACCTTATGCAACATGATAAATTCATTGGAAACTCTTCAGGCTGGTTCAGACGGGGGACAGTTTGCTGGTATACTGCGCCTGCGTACTTCAACATTGGCAAAACAATAACATTTGAATTGAATCCGGTTAGTCTAGATATCGATTCATTAACTTGCAGAAAGATGCTTTGTATTGTTTTTCGATTTTAATGTCGAGTGAACCAATATACCAGCCAGGTATAACGCATATAAAAACTTATGTACCATGGTACGTAATGCACAGATAACGCAGATTGGATTATACTTCTTACGTTTATGGTCTTATATGGGTATTTACGGTACAGATGAACATATATTTGTACACCTATACAAGTAAATAAAAAAAAGAAATATTAGACTTCATTTTCTGTATACATACTTACTATAATATGAGACAACATCACATACATTACTCTGATCCCAATGCTAATGCTAAGGCACTTGTGTTATGGAAAATAAGAAGTAACGACGGTACCACAAACACAGACCCATACATAGAAAAATTATGATAATTCGATTATAATGTGAAATATATCTATTAACATATTGTAACACATTTAACACATGTAAACAATAAATGATATTATTTAAGTATCATAGTGTGAACCGTGCTTAGCGCCGTATCGATTTGGAATCTCCGTCAGAAACTGAATTGATGGTATCTCATGGGAATCGCCGGTACGGCCGCTGATGGCTTTGGCGTAACAACGATGACGTAACCCCGAGTGACATAACAAGAGATGTTCGCGGAGATGTGTTTTAGAATGGATGCTGTTTATTAGATTGGTTAGCTATTCATAGTTTTATGTCATATATATATGAAACAGTTTATTACGTTTATATGAATCTATATTTTGAACTATCTATCGCCTATCTCCTTCTAAACGGTTCGACCGATTTTGATGAAATTTATTATGTGTTTTTAAGCTGAATACGAATTTGCGGTCATTTTTTTTTCAATTTCTTTGATATAAGTTCCTAGTTCTTATATACCTATGCAGAGTTAAGAAAACGAAAGTTTTTGAAATGGTCTACAAAACGAGTTTCGAAACGTTTCATTTATGTTTCGTTTTAAGGCACTTTTTGGAAACATACTCAAAAAATTGTGAAGTGATATCGTTTTCCGTCTCGCATGATTTAATTTTGATCGATAATTGTTATATTAAAATTCCTATATTTTTTATAAATAAGAAGAAAAAAAACTGATTTAAATTAATACATTCTTTTTAAAATCCTTTCGTTTAAGTTGCATTTTTGACTTATTTTAAATGGTTCACTTTTGTATGTGGAAGTTAAAATTGTCGCAAATGGTTACAATTACCAACTCTTGACGGGAATACGTCTAATTACCAATAATCTTGTATATCATTCGCGTATATCTAACGAAATTGAGGCGTTGGAGCGATTTCGATAATTTATTTAAATTTGAGTATATTATTTGATCCTCAAAAGGAAAGGAGGCCTTAGGCCAGCAATGGGACATTGGCTGTTACAACTACGTAATGAAAGACGGAGAAGACAATTCTTCTTTAACATAACAATAAATAACAAGAGTATTTGATATTTATTGCCGTAAACGGTTATTTGATTGACCTCAATATCAAACAAATCGCAACTCAACAAAGCGCCATAAAAACGGGACGGTAAAACAGAAGATTAGGCTTTTGTTGGAAAATGCGACGTGAAAATAAGGTCATTTGATTTCATACAATGTTTATATTGTGGTTTATATTGTTCAAATTTTAAATACAAATCATTCATCGCAAAGAAGATTGAATGTGTTTAAAAGGTAATTTTAAGACACATAAACATAGGTTTGTTAGTACTGCCTTAGATTTTGCATGGATAAATGAATTATTTCGTTGGACAAAATGAGAATTCAACAATTAGCATCACCGTTTCCATCCTCAAAATAAAACGTTTTTTTTTTTTTATATCGGTACAGAATCAAACTAAAGGTTTAAACATTATAACTTTAAACGGAATTATATTCCATGAGTAGACAGCGTATCTACAGATACGATATATTTTTAATTCGTTTGATATCAGAAGACTAAAATGTACCATTCCTAAATATCGTACCTATGGTAACCGTAAGAAGCTAATCCAGCATGTGAGTGCTTCAATCATCCACACAGCTGCGAGAAAGCAACCCATCAATCTCAGTAAGCCATATGTGTCAGCTAAATCCTTCCGGCATAGAACTGCTTCACTATAAGGCACCGCTTCCGAAAAAATTTCAAATGGACAAGTGCCTAAAAACAAAAACCCATTAATACATATACTGACTATTCAAAAAATAACTCCTAAAATCTGCAGTGTTATACGTAAAGCGAGAGTCGTGATAGCTCTTAAAATTAGACATCAATTGTTTCAACACTTGGAACCTTTTACGACCTTTATCCCTTATCAGATCTGATGACACGTTCGTGCCGTGATTGCGATAGAATGTGTATAAGTGTTCTCATTTCACAATTGAAAATAAAGTTAAGGATCTTTGGAATAAAGGTGATTTTTATTTATTTAACTTTGTCACATGCAATATTTTGTTCGAATCTTAGAACTGTATTTTTGGATCAGTTCTGACTAAATATTTATGCACCTTCTTTTAGTTCTGGTAATTATTAAATTAGGTTAACTATATATTCGACGCCCTCCGTGATCGAGTATTGTGTACACCAGTTTTCATGGGTATGGCGGCCGAGTCAATGTAGAAAAAGTTCATTAGTTTTCTATGTTGTTTTCTTGGGTCTTAACAAAAGTGCTTTAGCTAACATTAGGATCAGAGAAAAGTATGGATAACCAATATTTATAAATATGTATTTATATTGTTTATTTAAATATACTACATCAGAGCTACCATTTTTATTTGGTTAAGGCATTTTTAGTTTAGTTTTAAAATATATAATTGGGAAAAACACAATTAATCTAATATGTACATTGACGTATCTTTATTTTCATGGCGATAGAACGTCTGATCTCTCTATTAGTTCAAGTTTATACTGTACGTGTACATATCAATCATTTCATTCGCAATACTGTAACAACTATATAGAAGCGCGTAAATTATTAGGTCACATTTTTTTATTCTAAAGTGTGAAAGAGTTGTGTCAGTCTAACCTTTATCTATAAAAACCATCATTCATAAAGTTTAAATTCATATATTTTATGAAACATAAAAGTATTACACATCCTTATAAATTGAAAAAATTCGACCAATAATTTGGTAAGACAAACCTCAGACCTAAGAAGAATCGAATAAAGAAACTCAGCGGATTTTTTTTAGAAATTATTGTTAACAATGATAAATTATTTATATTTTAACAGCCTGAAGGCGATCGGTTTTTCGCCAAAGATAATTATTAAATATGCAATAAATGCAATAAATAATTGTTGTGAAATATTTCTTAACGTAAAAATATAAATATAGGCATGTAGCTATCAAATCATATGTATCGCTATTACACTTTCTGAAGTTAGAATATATAAAATAAAGTTAGGGTTCCACGTATGGGCAACCTCTCAAAAGTCAGGAGTTGTAATCATCATATGCACTACTCTACTGGGCTATAAAATAATTAGATATTAAACATAATAATAAAGGTACTATATTATAAAGCATATGTTAAACTAGATTAGAAAAAAAAATAATTTTTAAGCATTTAGCTATATATAACAATTACGATATTTATTTAATTTCTAAAAAATACGCTTTTTTATCTTGTTAACTACAAAAGATACTTATCGTTTCGCATCATACTAATTGTAACTTCGATTGTCCGTACGTTCCCATAACATAGATACTTAAGCTACTTTCGTGGATAATTCTAACTACTGTTTGTGAAATGTAAATTTTTACGATGTCATAATTGGTGGAACAATGGAATGTTTCAAACATTTCACGCGTTAAGTCATCAAAATAATTGTCTAATATCCACCGCGCTGGGACTCATTACGTTAAATATGTGACATTGTAACGCAATTAAAATTATATATAATTTTATAACATAACCATAAAATGTGAGATAGCCCAGCGGTTACAACAGGCGAATTTACGAAAGCGCGAACAGAAATTGAGGGTTCAAACCCAGAGAACGATCCTCTAATTTTATATTCTTAATTTGTGAACTTTTGTAATTCATCGTGCTTACCTGACTAATAATAAAAATGTGAAAGTAACTCTGTCTGTTCGTTATCTCATCACGACTAAACCGATCGTAATGATAGAGGTTGCCTGGGACCTGGTTATGGACATAGCAATATATAATTGCACACTGATGGAGTCGTAGGGAACAATAAGTTATATACAAATATAATTTCATATATTAAAAGAGTAACTACTAAGTTTCATGCCTGTTTTTCTCGGTAGAATCTTTATTCCGAACCGGTGGTAACTTCACTTAATACAGTTTGTTAAATGACTATTCACAGTGTACTTGAATAAAATATATTTTGATTTTGATTAATATAAAATAATAATGGCTAAAACACAAATAAAAGATACTAAACGACATTCATCAAAACTATTATAGTTACACACATTTAAACATAACCGTAATGCGGTTAATCTAATAATCAATTTAACAACGCGAATTACCGAAACAGTTAACTGTTATAATAGTTAGGTTTCGTCATGTACAATAAGTCATAGAGATGTACCCATTAGGGATAACGACGCTGACAGATTACCTTCAAATCGATACATAATCGATTCAAATTATCGATATTACGTAGTTGTTTTTTACGAATCAATAAAAAACAATTACAATAAATCAAGAAGACTGCTATAAACACGAACGTTATGTTTATATATGTATGTTTTCTTTCCCGATTACTTTTGTTAATAAAGAAAGTTGATGTTTTTTTTGTCTTCGGAACGCTATTCATTCGATTGCAAAAATTAAAAAAAAAAATGTTTAATATTACTTAAACTATTTTATGGATTTAATTTAAAATATTAATTAAATGTATCTGTAATTAGAGTAATCTGATGTGTGATGAAGTGATTGAAAGGTTATTGAAAGAGCATACTTAAATAATATATGTCTTTCAGTGATCGTTATGTCGGCATGTAAGTAACAGCAATGTTAAACGAGCAACCTGATATTACTTTGCACCAATCTTGAAAAGCTAGTAATTACTTGATCCAGTCGTTAATATCTACCTTCCTCTCCCACACAACGTCACTCTCATTTGAGAGTGACGGAATATAAAGTAAAATCTTCACATACACTTTTGATAAAAGCCCCTGCGCAGTCAATCTTCGACCTTACCAACCGTCAAAACGGTCGTAATGTCTGAAATCCATCAAGAGGATATCAACTTCAACATATCCATAAGCGTCAGGCATTTAAATTTTAAAGCTAGGGAATCTGTGTTTCTTATATAGCTACTACGGTCATATATTATCCCCATCGATAAAAGGAGCGATACCTTTTTATGCATTACTTTAGTAGCCTTACAGTTAAACATTACAAAAAATACATCGCCTCATTTATATACAGACAAGCAGTTTAGTAGTAGTAGCCCATGGCTTCGCTCGAGTTTCGTTTTTATATATAAGGCAAAAAAGTAGCCTAAGTTCTTTCTTGGAGTACAAGTTGTGTGTGCTTCACACCAAAAATTCATCAAATTCGGTTGAGCGGTTTGATCGTGATAGAGCGACAGATAGAGTGGTTTTCACATTTATAATATTAATATAGATTATTAAATAAATATTACGAAACGTTAAAATTCAATTACAATTAAGTGAATACTATAAAAAAAAACTTGTCTAATTTAATTCAAATACAGTTTCGCAACACATAATATCGACGAATCAACTTAAAGCTAGCGTAAATGTCAATCAGTCTAGACGCGGTATTAAATTAAAAACAAATTGGTCAATGACATTAAACATCAATTAACGAGGTAGGAATAACATCGAGTTATCCAGAGCGAGCCGTCAGTACAAAGCCCGTACGAGATCTGTGTCACGGTCGCTCGTTGCTACTTCAATACTTTACACTTATTTAATGAGAGCTCTCCACACTCGCATATAATCTGATGTAATGACATCGATTTAAGAGCCGAGATGGCCCAGTGGTTAGAACGCGTACATCTTAAGCGATAATTGCGGGTTCAAACCCAGACAGGTAACACTGAAGTCTGAATTTTCATGTCTTTAATTTGTATTTATAATTCATCTCAAACTCGGTTAAAGAAAACATCTTGAGGTAAACTGCGTGTGTCTTATTTCAACGAAATTCTGCCATAATTGAATCCATCAAAACGCATTGGAGAAGCTTGGTGGATTAAGCTCCACACCTTCTCCTCAAAGGGTGAGGAGGCTTTAGCCTTGTGTGAAATTAACAGACTGTTGATGATGATGAACTGTGAAAATGTTTGATTTACTTTGCACATAATAAGTTATTGTATCGTATCATATTTTAGCATAATACATGTTAAGGTATTTTAATTAGAATTGTAAGTAATAACAAGTCTTTGTGAGTATAAAGAGTTATCTATTGATATAACTTGTAGACAACTCATATCCTTTCAGAATAACATAATAAATTCGAAAGTTGTTGTGTTTTGTAGTATATTCGACAAAGCTCTGGCGATGTACGTATTAAAATAATTGACATAGGACTCTATTATTATTATACGAAATAAAAAAAATACGAAATGACAGTTACGTTATAATGTTTCCGAATGGTAAATGATTGATATTTCAATAAATTAATCATCAGCTAAAACCAATCTGACATTTTATAGTGAAATGCGGAACGGTTGTCGTTAATCTTATTTATTTCATTGAACTATGATTGAATTATAACAAACTACTAATAAATATTTAAAATTAAATAATTTCAGATAACTGACATGATGACACGATTTATACTTTGAAAGCTTTTAAAATATGGTTATTATATTATAACAGATACATTCAAGTTTGATTGACACTTAAAATTGATATCAATTTGAGTGCGTGCAATAAGATGGACTATAAATAATTGATATAATCGTAAATAATTAAGTAAAGTTCCAATATTCAAGTGTTACCACTTTATTATTAATTATTTAATATTGTAACAAAAGTCGGTTTTTCTATTTGTGTTGTTCCACGCAGTCCATCTTTTCTAATTTAACACTTAACGTAAAAAGTATGTATGTAATATTTTTACTAAGCCTTCCTGATGTATCGAACTCATAAATAACATTCTCAAAGTTCAAGGTTGGACAAATAAGAAGTGTTCCAAATTCAAAAAGTAGCGTTGCAAAAACATGTTTTAGTATTTTTTTCGAGAGCATCATTTAACTTACTTACTCGATTATTATTAGTATACAAAGCAACTATAAATAAATGGTAACACAAAATTGAAAAAATACGCGTGTTTTTTTATTTAAAATATTACTTTGATCTTTTGTAAGGAATATAGTTTTAATAATACGCATATAAAAACAAGGATATAAAATCATAAATATATTTTCACTTTTCATTTTACAGACACACTTGAATACAATTAAATGTTTAAATCAAATGTAGCAACCTCCGTTTAGAAAAATGAACGGTTATATGAGTGGATTGTTATGCTGACGGTACTAGAGTTAAGCGTTAAGCTCGCTGCGAACAATTATACAATGTAAATGCCATCTTCCCATATCGTGTACCGTAACGCGTTTTATGTAACCAATTATATTTATTTAGTATATCAAGGTGAAAATATAAAATATTGTTTTTTAACCTTTGATAGACCTTTGCGGTATTATGTTTACCAATGTGATTTAAGAATTAAAAAAATGAAAGCGACAGTTAGTAGATATCTGGATGTTGTAACTCTTCTTTTAAGGAAAATATCTTAAGCTTAACGCACTACGTTTTTCCAGTGCTGGTTTGTAGACGTAGCAGATTTTAATGAATTTAGAAAAAATATGTCAGTCATTTAATATTTATTTATATTCAACATTATTAGAATCTAATAGGGCTTTATGCAAGTCCGTCTGGGTGGGTTACTCACTCATCAGTTATTCTACCGCCAAATAACGGTACTCAGTATTGTTGTGTTCCGGTTTGAAGGGCAAGTGAGCCAGTGTAACTACAGGCACAAGGGACATAACATCTTAGTTCCCAAGGTTGGTGGCACATTGACGATGTAAGGAATAGTTAATATTTCTGACAGCGTCATTGTCTATGGGTGATGGTGACCATTTACCATCAAGCGGCCTATATGCTCGTCCGCCAACCTATACCATAAAAAAGGTAACAACATTTAGTGATGTCTTCTTACCAATTTCGTCCACAGCAGCCTTTCTCGAAGAAGACAAGTCTGTGTACAATAATGTATGGTCAAAACAATTATGTCATGACACATAAATATGAACGAAAGCACGTAACTTCGGTGTAGTTGTTCTAACTCTCAAGTAATATTTTACACGCAATCTCTGTAATATAATAGTTTAAAAGAACAATTTGGTCTGGTATAACAGATACATTACATACTTGTTATGTAATATACTCATCATTATATAATTGACATATTTATATGTGACATTTCAACATATTTTTGTCCTAGTATTAGTTAGTATGAAAAAAAAACATGCAATTGATTTTTGGATATCCCCAATGTTAGTTTGGCTCGTTCACCGATCAAACCAGAACATCACAATACTAACAATAAGTCAGAGTAAGAGTAAGAGTACGTGGTGGGTGGTAAATTAATCCCGCTGAGTTTCTTTTGCCGGTGGTAGATTTTTGACTATCAATAAGAAAGAGTTTTCGCTCTATTTTCAATAAAGATTTTTGACTTTAACTGAGAAAAAGCTCTACCACACAGTGACAAATTTTAGTCATGTTTTTTGAAGTAATTTTAAATATATAACATATTCGTATTTTATATCGATTTGGCTTCTTTTGAAATACAACATTATATATAGGGGATATTAAAAATGACAGTTCATTTTATTATGTGGCAAAACCAAAGATTATCTCTTGCTTTTTTATCGAAATAAAATTATATTTCCATTTCATTGGTTTTTAACGATATTTAATAAAACATTATGAAACAATGTATGTAATTGAATATGTTTATGTGATTAGCTTGAGATAATCCTAAATACATAAATTAACACACAACCAAAGTTCGGCCTTCATTTAAACGTTTGAATTGGAGCATCCGTTGATCATTAAAGGTCAGAATCGTGTGACTTAGTTTTAAATATGTTATTGAAATCGATCGTATTTCACTCTCATCAAGGATGTAAATTTGTCCTTTAAAGACTGTACTTTAATGCACAAACAAGATCAACTGTTTAAACAAATAACATTAGTTTATAATTATCTGAGACAAGAATATAAAGGTTGCTTAATATGTGAAAAGACTGAATTTGTTGCGAATGAAACTGCAATACACATTTATATAAATATAATAGGAAATTTGTAAATACCGTTAGAAAGTGTCGAAGTAAATTTCAATTAAATTATAAAAACTCTAACCAAATATTATGAACTATCAAAATTGTGTTTGTTTTATTGTTAAATAAACGATCACAATCTTTCGAGAGTTTAATTGCGCGAGATTATAATCTACAATCTATATGTACAATTTTAAAGTGATACGAGTTTATACCGTACCTTTATCTTTCGACCAAACACGTTGTATCTACTTGGATAAGTTATATACATATATATAAAGTAAACTAATAATTCTTTCTTGTTTAATCAAACAACAACTAAAGTACACAAATGATTTTCATTTAGATAGTAGAAAACATCGTGAGGAAACCTTCATGTGACTAATTCCAACGAAATTCTGTCTCATGTGTATACGCCAACCCGCATTGGAGCAGCATGCCGTTTCGGACTCACAAATTTCAATATATACACAACTAAGTGAAATCGGACTAAAGAATTTGTTTTTAATCTACTAAATCGAAGAGCATGTCTCAACATGTAACATATTCTCTGCTTAATCGAATGTTCTGTCTTGTAACTTTAAGCCTCACTCTTTTGTTTTCTTTTATTATTTGCAATACCTGTCAATATTACGACATACACACAAAGTCGAAAGATGACTCTCCATAACACGGCACACGAACTAATCGGATTCTTTTGACCAAAATTTCATTGTCCTCTGTAACAAAAGTTGCGCGTTTCATAATATTTTGTGTTTGAAAAGCGAACAAATGGCGATCAGATATTCCGATCTTTATAAGATAGACGCCGCTGACATTTGACATCACTTACATCACATCACCATTTTTAATTGTCATTTTTACCATCGGCTTGTACGTGATTAAACTCAGCTGTTATGTAATGCAACAATGTGAAATTAATATCAGTGAGCTAGTTAATGTTGCCATACTTAAAAATGTCTTCCCACAGAGAGAAGATTTTCGACCTATCATTCTCTGCATAGTTCAAATTTCTTCACGATTTTCGTAGTAGAAACCTGAGTAGTATATAATAAGACAATAATGCCTTATCGGATTAAATATACCACTTTCCATTAAGGTTCAAGAGTTTTATCTACTGGTACTCTAAAAAGGTTAAGTTACAATGTTTCAATGATTCTTCACGACACTAACACATCTGCTATAAAATTGCCCCTGTTATCATTGAATCGAAAATAAATAAGCTATTTCATTTTAACTACTAAACTTCTAGCAATGACCTAAATACCGTTTAATTAATTAAATTATTTTAATCTTATTTTAATCAAACATAGAAATAAACGTTTGCACTAAAAACAATATGTTCATTCATGTGAATAATATAACTTTTCGTCCAATAAATGCATTCATAACATCACAAGGTCTGAAAGTAAATATTTATCTATGAAATAGTTTAAAGTTAAATTATAATATCTCAATTCACAGGCGTATTGCTTGTTTTCCCAGCACGGCGACCTCTGCGCCGGCGCACAATGGATTTTCTTCTCTAATTACCGTTAATTACACGACGGCATGCTGATT
This sequence comes from Vanessa cardui, assembly GCF_905220365.1. NCBI lineage: Eukaryota > Metazoa > Arthropoda > Insecta > Lepidoptera > Nymphalidae > Vanessa > Vanessa cardui. The sequence continues at coordinate 11,975,963 of NC_061143.1, forward strand.
TTTTTCGGTCAAGAACGATACATGGAACTAATGTGTCATTGTGATATGAAGATTGTTCAGATTGAAATACAAATAGAAATATGATATTTGAAATACAATCAAAAACGTTTTTTATATTCGCTCTCAAGAAATGCACAATAGAAACATGGAGTCTGAAAATTGGCAGAGTTTAAAATGGCTTCGAAAACAAGTAAAGCTGTCAATCCAGTTATTATTTTTGCGTTAACCGTACCATAAGAATATGAAAGAAAAGAGAGTGCGCTTGTGTTTGTACACTATAATAATATGCTAAGCTATTTTGTCTCTAAGTAAGAACAACCGTAGCCTCTATAAATCACTGCTCCGTATAACAATCCCAAAATAACACTTAACAGGTATGCTAAATGTATTATTTTATCGCTATTTTATTACTGAAAACTAAAACTAAGTACAAATGCCTTTAGAACTTGAGGGGTCTGAAAAAAACTAGGAACGATAATGACATCTAGGTTCGTTTACCAGAGATGCATTTGTCTAGTTAGCTCTGACTAAAATTTGGTAAGCGTATGTCAGTGATTTTAAATTTGGAATAGAGTAAATAACGATATCAAAAATAAACAACAACAAACATAAGTGTTTGTTTATACAAATAAAAGTTTAGTATATGTTTTTTAATTAAACGCTCGTGTCTAATTACTATACCGACTAATTAACAGTACATACTTATGTCGCAACAATATATATGTTGCAAGAAGAGTTCGCATTGTACATTCTAGTGAAGACAC